>NC_081414.1:750630676-750930676 GCF_030272615.1 Cryptomeria japonica | reverse complement strand
GCCCAAAATAGGGCCAGGGACCAAGGCGCTGGGCACCATGGTCCCACCTCCAGGGACAGCGGGGTGCAAGGAGGATCAGGCCAGGGTGCTGAAAAATGCAGTTTTTGATGTCATGAACAAGTTTCGGGGTCTCCATTCAGGTTCAGTGTTGCGTCGCCATCGTGAAGACCCAAATGCGGTCGAAATTGCAAGTGTCGCAATTTTAGGATGCTACAGTGTTGATCTTGTTACTACTTTATCATATCCACTTATTGTGGAGTGATAATTTTACCTTCAGTGGGTGACCCACCTCATGTGGAATATTTTATTATTTCTCCTACCTACCACACCTATTTCCTACCTACCCTTGTTTCTTATTGAGCCACATGTCATGTTTGTGTGCTCACATATCCATATTTCCTTGCCTATATATGTAGGCTCATATTCATTGTATGAACAACCATTGATCTTTTGATCATCTATCTATTGATGATAATATAGTTTATTCTTGTCCTATATTTTGTCTCTTTATTTGTACATTTCATTGAGCTCTTGATATTGGAAAAACCTCACATGGTATCAGAGCCATTAGAGCGTTATTGATCGTCTTTAAGAGGCATTATTGCAATGCCAAGAGGCATATCTGAGGAGAATCATCTTTTGGAGGCGTCCTAGACCTAATCCGACTTTGCCATTGCATTCGGGTGGCCATTTCCATGAATTTTGAGTATAAATTCGGCCTATTTTGGTGAACATCAAATTTCGGGCTTGGAGGAAAATTTTTGCCCAATTTGGGCGGTATGGTACGAATTTTCGAAATTTTTTCAAAAAAAAAAATTCTGCAAAATTATTATCTAGAGAATTTTTTTTGAAAAAGTCTTTAAAAATCAAAATTTTTTTGGGGGGTGAGTTGACCCCAACCTGATTCGTACCTTGTTTGCAACTTTTTGCAGGGATCGTACAACTCACAGGCCGCACAACTCCCGTTGCCGAAGTGCTACTTCCCGACTATCGATGCCATGATCTACTGTGTCGCCGTCCATTTATGCTCTGACAACCTATGACAACCGGAAACCCCAGGCCCGCCTTCTGGCTCCCTCCACCACCCACTGGCCTTCTCCGCCTGCCGATAACCAACTCAACAGCCGACCCACTGCCACGTGTCCAGACACGTCGACCGCCACATAAACCCCTGCCACACTGGCCGACACTCAGCAGAATCTGCCACGTGATACATCTCACCTGCACAGTCAGCAGCCTGCTTGGGTTCCACATCAACGCCACTTCACCAGTTCCGTATAATCCACATCATCATTCCACACTACCACATCAACTATTTTGGCCAAATAGATTGTGCCACGTGTCAGTCTGTATCGTACAGATGCCCAGTCAGTAGGGAGGTTAAGTTTTTGCGACGGATAGATGACCGTCAAATTTAACCTCATGTTTTGCTGACATCATCATTTAAAAAAAAAATTGGCAGGCCCCCTCCATTGAGCTTTTTGATTTTGTAGTTCAACTTCAAATGGGCATATCTTGCTCCTTTTTGGGTGCAATATTTTTTGAAATAGGCTAGAATTTCATGTAATTTCTCGTGGTGGCATTATTTTCTGATTTTGATGGACAAATGTTTCAGAAATATCACTTTTTGGTGACTGTACCTGTCCAATCCTCATTTCTGCAAGTTCCAGGACTCCGTTTAGGCTCATACAAACTCCTTTTCAGGTGTTGTTTTTTTGAAAGTGCATAATTTTTTGTTTACTCTCATAATATGCTATTAGGTTGTAGCTATTTTGGGTAGAAATTATACTTTCAGTATATGGTCTTTTTTGGCCAATTTGACACTTGTATTGCATAGATCTATCTTGTTGGTCTTTTGCATTGTAGTTATCAGCCTATTGGGGCAGTTGTTAAACAAAATCATAAGTCCACCTTGCCATTGTTTGCAAGTGGCCTATTGTACACGCACTACATATAAAGTGCCAAACTCATCATTTTTATTTTTTTTGGGGGGGGGATACTTTGATTGATTGAATTTTGGGGGGTGTCTCTTGTGCTTTTGTGTCTCTTAACTCCTCCTAATTATGCTACATGGAAAATTGATGCATGGAGTAAACTTATGGAAAAAGGACTAACTCATTACATTGATGGAACTATTGTTGCTCCTGCTGATCCTAATTAAGGCTGATCCTGTTGGTCACTTGGATTGGCTCACTAAAAATATCATGGCAATTAGTACCTTAAGAAAGTATGTATCAAAGGATCTCATTTTTCGTATTGAGAAATGTACTCTAATCAAGAATGCTTGGCAAAAGTTTCAAGAGTTGTATGGTCAAGTTGATGAGATTAGGGGATATCAGATTTATAGTGATCTAACCATGTTAGATCCCAAGAACTTTGATACTATACAAGGTTATGTCACTAAGGCAAAAGAGTTGAGGGCACAACTCAAGGATTGTGACATTGATAAGAAGGATACTCAATTGATCTTCAATCTGATGGGAAACATTCCACAAGAATATGCAGCATTTGTTTCTAGTTTCCAAACCCATAGGATGAAAATGGGTTCAAGCTACACAATGCCTACATTTGATGCTTTTTCCGAAATGTTGATGATGGAACAAACTAAGTTCATAAGCATGGGCATTCTTAAGGCTTCTATGTCTCAAGCATTAGTGGAAAATCAAGGCAACGAAGGAAATCAAGGAAAGGACAACTCAAACAAGAAGAATTGACAATCAAAGCCTAAGGACAAAGCACCACCTTCTCCACAACAAGGAGATTCATCCTCTTCCAAGAGGGACAATTCACCAAAGACGGAGAGACCTACTTGTGCCTATTGTAAAAAGGTTGGTCATGAGGATTGTCGTTGCCATTCTAAGAAGATTGATGATCTCTCACACGTCCTCAAAAAGAACAACATTGATTTGCCTAATGTCTACAAGAAGGATGATTCATCAACTTCCACTTCCTCAGAATCAAAGGGGAAAGGGCAAGCATTCATGGCTTCTACAAGTCGGAAGACTCACTCTTTTGGGACAAGAAAAGGAAAAGCTCTTTGTGCTACTACAAGTCATGATTTAGGGAGATGGCTTCTAGATTCAATGGCTTCTCATCATATGGCATCTTCGCAATCTATGTTTTCTACATTTGATCTTTGTACCATGCCACAAATTTTGATGGGAAAGGATCTATTGCCATTAGGGATAACTCTTTCAATGATGTGTTGTGTGTACCCCATTTGACAAACAATCTCCTTTCCATCTATCAAATCACACATGACACAACTAAGAGAATTGTGGAGTTCACACTTGAGTCAGTTTTCATTAGAGACTTGGAGACTAGAGCTATCATTGCAACTGCGGTGGTTGATCATGCATCTCAATTATACTCCTTTCCAGATTTTGTTGTTGATGATGATTCTACACATGATGATCACACTTCTTGTGATGGTTCAGGTTTTGAGGAAAACTTTGGGTACTTGCACTTGGGGATTCTCACATGTGACCCTGTTCTTGAGCCTTGTGTTTCATCTCCTCCTATTGATATCACATCACCTATTGCACCTGATGATGCAGACAGTGTGACAGTTTTGCCTTCTTGTGATTCAGTGTAGTAGGATATTCATTGTCTTCCAGCTTCAGTTTCATGGGATGAGTATTTGATAGACATTGCATATTTGGGAGACATCATTGCTGATATTCATC
Organism: Cryptomeria japonica; assembly: GCF_030272615.1. NCBI lineage: Eukaryota > Viridiplantae > Streptophyta > Pinopsida > Cupressales > Cupressaceae > Cryptomeria > Cryptomeria japonica. Next base: position 750,926,990 of record NC_081414.1, on the reverse strand, counting down.
TTCTCTTTGATGAAGATGATCCTTCTTCAATTGTTGTGAGGGAGCACTTTGGCCCTCTTGTTCATTCTCTACATGATCATTCTTTCGAGGTTGACATGATTGTGGATACTTATGTACAATAGTTGGAGGAGGTCTCTTTATGTTTAGAGGAGACATGTGAGTCTTTGGACATTGTTCTACATCCTTCTCCACTAGATCTTGGAGTACCTTTTTCAGCAGTGTGTAGCAGTTTACCACCTTTGGAGGAGGTATCTTTCAGCATTGACATGGGGACACTTGAGCATTTTTTTAGAGACTTCATTCATCATGAGTTTTTTTCATACATCTTCCCTTCATGATTGGGGAAAATTCATGGATACACCTTTGGTTTTGTTTCTTCCTAAGGGGAGGAATGTTGTTCAACGTTCATGGAGCAGTTTCTTCATACATCATCGAGCTTTTATCATTGGCGCAGATTCTATATTGAGGGGGCCTACGTCGCTTCTCTTTTTCTCTCATATGGGGGGGACTTTTTCCTCACATGGGGCTTTGTTCCTCATATTCTTCTATGAGAGTTCTCTTGTATAGCTTTCATCTCTCTTTTGGGGGAGGGTTTTTTCTCTCTTTCCCTACTTTGTGAGAGATTTCATTGCTTTGGTTTGCATGCATTTGCATTTGCACATGGGTACCTAATATGGCCTTGTATTTGGGACCCATCTTGCATTGCTTAGTTGCATTGTAGACTTAAGTGCATTCCCCTAAGTTGCACTTAAGGGGGGGTGTTTGTGTAAATAATTATTCATCATGGATATTATTACACCTTACTTAAGTTTACTTAGGAAATGCATTTCATATTAGTTTGGGTATGAGACACTTGGGTGTTTGTGCTACATTGGGATAGTGTATGTAGGAGAATTTCCACCTTTTATGGTGTTGATCCTATTACCACTCTATCATATCCACTTATTGTGGAGTGATAATTCCACCTTTGGTGGGTGATCCACCTCATGTGGAATATTTTATTGTTTCTCCTACCTATCACACCTATTTCCTACCCACCCTTGTTTCTTATTGAGCCACATGTCATGTTTGTGTTCTCACATATCCATATTTCCTTGCCTATATATGCAAGCTCATATTCATTGTATGAACAACCATTGATCTTTTGATTATCTATCTATTGATGAGAATACAATTTATTCTTGTCCTATATTTTTTCTCTTTATTTGTACATTTCATTGAGCTCTTGATCTTGGCAAAATCTTACAGTATGGATAAAAATCCATGCTAAAACTCATCAAAATGCACATAAAATAGGCCAGGGGAAAATCGATATGTGCATGGATAAAGAATCCACACAAAAATTCACTTCATCTGCAAAAACACTCCCTGGTGGAATTTCGACCTTAGATTGGATGAAAATCCGGACTCAAAACTCATCATATTGCTCTCCGTGGAAAATTGACTTGGGTATGGACTGAGAGTCTGAACAAAAATTTGCATTAACTTGTCACAAATACCTGGTGGAAAATCTACCTAGGCATGGAATCATCCTCAACTTCATCCATACTCTTGCCTGCACTCCAGTCTGCACTTCTGGTGGAAAAATGAAGACAGTCAGGAAAAATCCTGACACTTAGTCAAATTTGATGCTTCCAGGGGAAAAATGACCTATACATGGATAAACAGTGGTGGAAAATCATATCCAGTATGGATTTCAGGGGAAACCCATGTGTAGTGTGGATTTTGAGTGGGGGAAAAGGATGGGTAGCCTCGAATATGAATGGAAAAGCACCTCTATCATGGAATTTTGACCTTTTAACCCTTAAAATATGGATTTCCCTTAGGAATTTGACATTTTAACCACTCAAAATCGCTAGAAAAATTTAAAACTTGATAAAACTCAACTGGACTTAGGAAAATTTTCCAAAAAATTGAGTGAAACACAAGGAAATTTGTAGGGATAAAGTGCTAAATCAACTTGAATAATTCACTAGGAGTGAGAAAATAACTCCAAAAGGTCTGAAAATACCTTTGCACTTTAAAATCACCGATGCACGTTTTTAAAAACACGTTACTGCTTAAGAAGGTCAATACTTAGACAAAATTTAGGATCATTAAAATATCAATGTTTGCAACTTGATCCTATAACCTAAAAACCCTAAATGGCACTAGGCATGATCAAAACTTTGAGACTCGGGCACGGGAAACACAAAATTGCCCTCTAAGAAGCCAAAACCCTAACCTAACAATGCATAAAGAAGGAAAAGAGGGGGTCCCCATTAGCAATGGGGCAATGTGTGAAAAGGTCACAACATCTGGCGACTCCAGTGAGGAAATTATCTAGAACATTTCAAGAACAAAGCTCAATCTGACTCTTAGAATCTTCAATTAATCCTTGCATAACTTAGCAAAAGGTCAAAAAACACATTTGAAAAGATGGAATCCGAGAATTGTATCAAGTTACTTAGTCATTGATTATCCACGTGTGTGCAATTGCATTCATTACCTTCATGAGAATATTGTAAAGTCAAAGGATCCAGTGAGACTAGCTACATAAGATGTCTGTACTTCGCAAGTGGCCAATTATAACCTCATGAATATTTCTCCACTATCGGCCAGACATCTATAGCCCCAGTGGAGTTAGTCTCATATTCCTTTTAGCCAATTTAGATAATTCATTTCTTTGCATTTCTTTATTTTCTTTCTCTTTTGATATTTTATTTTCACGTACTTTCAAATTCTATCAATTACTTTGGCTCATAAGTAATGAACTTACTAGGGTTCAAGAATTACAATGGCACTGAAGCAGGATATAAGGTTTTTCACTAGTCGCAACTTCACCTAAAGAATCTATAATAACTCGGATAAAATTAATATGTGTAAAATATAATAATCAAATGATGTCAACGTCAAAATACAATAAATTTTTTCCTATCCCGTCAAATATGGATTCAACCTATGATACACCATACAAAAATAATCTCTAATTCAAAGAACTTCATGAGGTATCGCTCAAGAAATGGACTGAACAAAACTTGGTGAAACGCAGAGTGTCTTGACAACAACTCCAAAATCACAAGCGGATATCCCTTAGAACTAACACCTAAGCAAAGCCAACCTAAAACCTAAAGTAGAACTGGAAGCGAACCTAAACTAAGGCAAACCAAAGCAGACCTATTCTAACTATGATACAAGGGGTAGGCTTCAAAAGAAACCTAAGGTTGGAAGAAATGCTTGAGGAATTGTCTATTGATGGACAACGAAACATCCTCACCAGTTAAGGTTCTCGCTTGAATGCATTCTCTCCCAGTATCTTAGAAATCTGACAGGGGCCTTTCATTAGTTTGTCAAATTTCTCGTGATCTCCCCTTATTTCATGGGTTTTATACCAATATAGCACTAGGTCAAAAATCCTAAAGGATTTTACCTGTGCTTGTATGTCAAACCATCTCTTAACTATGCCCTAGTGTTTGGCGAAATTCTCTAATGCTTTATTTCTCTTTTCTTCTAAGTTCATAAACTGTGCCAGTCTCATTTGCACTCTGTCTTTGCCCTCCATGTAATTTTGTATGAATCTCAATGTATGCATTCTCAGTTGTACAGGGAAGACAGGCTCTTGGCTATATACCAGAAAATATGGGGAAGTCCCCAATGAATTATTCACTCTTATTCTATCTGCCCAAAGGACGAATCTCAATTGTGTGTGCCAGTCTTTTGGATTTTTCTCTAACAATTTCTTAATCACACTCAACAAACTATTATTCGTTGATTCGGCTAACCCATTACCCCAAGGATAATAATTTGATGAAAACTTAAGGGTTATACCATATTCAAAAGCCCAATTCAAAAATTTTAATGATGTAAAGGCAAAACTATTATGACAAACAATAGCATGTGGACAACCAAACTTGGTAATGATATTATCTAAAATTTAATCACAGCATCTGTTGTACATAACTTCAAAGCTTGAGCTTCTGATCACCATGTACAGTAATCAATCGCGGTTAGAATGTATCTGTGTTGTGCAGAGGAAGGTAGATTGATCAAACCAATGAAGTCGATAGCCCACATAGCGAAAGGTCTGGACTCGATCACGGGCTGTAGCGGCATAGCTAGATTCTTCTCTTGAAGGGAAACAACTTGGCATGTGTGACATGTCTTCACATGTTCATGAGTATCTCAGAACAAGGTAGGCCAGTAATAGCTTGCTCTCAGAATTTGGTGCGCAGTAGCCAAGCTTGCACCATGACCTGTCCCAAATCTGTTATGAAAATGCTCCACAATCTGTTTAGCTTCATTCTTTCCAACACATCTCAAATATATTCCTTCATGATTTCTTCGGTCTAAAACTGAGCCTTGTAACATAAAATGTTGACACTTCAGGGCATTTCTGGTTCAATAAATAGCAACAATATCTTTATACCATTCATCTGGAGTGACATCCTCAATTGCAAAGACTTGTTGGACTAATCCAGGTCCATCAACTGCTAAAGTTTGCGCTAAGGCTTGACCTCGAATAAGTCTCATTGGTTGGATCTCAATGTCGTACTCCTCGATAGTGGCAACCCACTTCCATCTTCTTTCTCCTAATTCATTCTCCATAAGGAGTGTCTTAACTGCTACATCTGGGACAATGGCATGAACTTTTGCCCTCAAAATGTAATGTCTAAATTTCTTTATTGCTTTCACGAAAGCATAAGCTTGTTTCTCTACATTCGGATATCGTAGCTCCACATCTTTCAATGGTGCGCTCATAAATGCTATGGGATGTTCATCTTTATCTTCATTCTTTTGTGTAGGACTGCAACACAAGTATGTTATGAGGCGAACGAATACACATAAAAAGGTCTCGCATAATTAGGACTAACCAAAACAGGAGCCTCAATGATGGTGGACTTGATTTCTTCAAATTATTTCTTTGCTTCTATTGTCCATTCCATCTTAGCATCTTTCTGAACAACATTTCATTTAGTGGTCGTATTATCTTAGGAAACCTAGAGATAAATTTCCTCACAAAATTGATTTTACCAAAGAAGGACTTCAGTTCTTTCTTATTGCTCGAGAGGTTTATCTTGAATATATCCTCAACTCTTTCTGGATCAATGGAGGTTCCTTTCTCCGAAATAATATGCCCTAACAATTTACCTTCAATAACCCCAAATATGCATTTCTTGGGATTAAGAGATATCCCGTACTTTCTGCATCTTTGAAACACCTTTCTCAAATCTTCAATGTGATCTTCTCTTTCCCTTGAGAAAAATTGTAATGTCATCCATGTAAATAATGATGCATTTTCCAATCAAATCTTGAAATGCAATATCCATAGCTCTCAGGAATGTGGCTCCAACATTGATTAAGCCAAATTACATCCTTCTATATGCAAACGTACCCCACTTTGTGGTGAAGGTTGTCTTTAATCTATCTTCATATTCTACTATCACCTGATTGTATCCTGAATATCCATCCAAAAAGGACATCATCCGCGATCCATTCACAATCTGTAAAACCTCATCCAATGATGGAAGTGGGTAGTTATCTTTTTCTGATTCTTTATTCAAATTTCTGAAATCAACACAAAGCCTTATCTCTCCACTCTTCTTTCTAACTGGGACCAAATTGGTGATCCACGTCAAGTGTCGCATGGGAAAGATAATCCTTGTTGATAACAATTTCTTCACTTCTTGATATATGAGAGGCTCCAGCAAAGGGTTCACTGGCCTCCATCTTTGCCTAAATGGCTTACTGTTTGGTTTCAAGGGAATAGTATGTGTAATGATTGATGTATCATATGTCTTCAAATCATCATATCCCCATGCAATCACATCGGGAAAATCTCTCATGCTCTTCAATATGCCCTCCCTTTCACTAGGTGTGCATGCTTTCCCTATGAATACATTCTTTACTTCTTTGTCATTTCCCTAATTCACCTTTTCACAGACACTTCCACTTAAGTCATGCAATCTTTCTACCTTTATTTTATCTCGATCAAATATTCTTTCTAGCTCTATCATTCCCTTAGGAATGAAGTTTGTCTTCAAATTTAGGATACCATCTGAATCATATTCTACTTCTTCGGCTTCCTCTTCATCAATAACCTGACTCAGGAAAATATTTGTATTTGTTAGAAAATCCAATATATGCTTATCGTCTTCAAAAACTTGGAAATTGGTGATATTGTCTGGTATAGATGGAATTGATGCAAGTTCCACTATAAACTTCTTCAATCCTTCCAGGGAAATGGGTGCTAAGGAACTAGCAGCCTGTGCAAGTGCATTCACCACTTGGTTCTGTGATCTGTATATTGACTTGATATTGAAAGCATCAAATCTTTCAATGAGATCCCATATCCTATTGCGGTATTTTGTCAATCTTTTGTCGTGGCTGACATATTGCTTCCGCACTTGTCTCACTACAATATCTGAATCTCCAAAAACATGTAGAATCTTTACTTTCTTTTGAATGACTAACAACAACCCATGAACTAAGGATTCATACTCAGCAACATTGTTCTTACATCTATAATCTATGGGAGGCCAAATAAGTTTGTACTGAGGGACTGATCAATTCAAATCCAGCTCTCAATCCTTTCTTTGACTTTGAACCATCAAATCTCAATGTCCAAACTTGATCTTCATCATCTATTTCTTCTTTGGTTTTATCTGTAATTTCTTCATCTAGCATAGGAGAAGCCTCTCTAATTTCTTCAAGTGTCAGAATTTCAAGAATTTTCTTGTGTATTTCATTCAAAGCTACCTTGCACATCACGCAAGAGAATTCAGAATAAGCAACATCATGAATTCGGCACCAATTAGGCAACAATAAATATTGAATGCGAGCATGGTTGCCTAGCTCAACTCCCTGCTGAATATTCTTGAATACAAATCCTCTAAAACTTTCAAACATGTCAATTTCCTCATCTGTATCATGATCAATTTCTACTACAACTTCCGTGGAATTCACAATCTCATGATTTTCTTCTATCTTTTCAACTGGGATTTGAAGCATCGAAACCTCTGCAACTTTTGGTTTGTAATTCCCCAGATCAGTTTCTAGGAAAATAATTTCATTGTATTCCCCATACTCTGTTATCATTAATCTTAATCTTGGGGTACTATCTATCTTGATCTGGTTTGGTACACCTCTCCATGGTAGCCACATGTGAGAGAAATCGGTTGAAAAGTAACCATTAAATCTCCTTGACCAATCTCGACTCAGGAGCATTCCATATCCATCTGGAATGTCTACAACTGATATATCTATGAAGTGTTGGACTCTTCGATCTGCAGCCAACTGCATATGAATATAGTTCAACTCTCCAATCATAGGTACCTCTATTTTATCTAATTATGTAACTCCTTACTAGTCTGTATGGGAATGAGACCCAATTTCTTGCATATAGCCTTTGGCATTACATTACTTGAAGCTCTGGAATATACCAGACAATTATGCAAAAGCTTACCGAAAATCCTTGCTAAAAGAAAGAATGGGGTTGGCTCATCTTGATAATTCACTACTAGCTTATCCCTATGGACTTGCAATCTCTCTTCTTTTTTCACACTTTCTTTGGAAACTTCATCATTTTTAACCGTACTTTGGACATAAGCAATCTCATGCTTAGGAAGGATTTCACCCTTGGTAGGTTTTTCAATCATAACTGGTGAATCCTTAACTCTCTTTACATTATCTCTTGTGAGAAAAGCTTTTCCTTCTAGCATATCTTCTTTCTTTGGCACATTTGTCGTCTTCACTAATTCTTGAATTGCACATGCCTCTTTTGATAATTGTTGAATATTTGGTTCATCCTGAACCACATTTATGCTTACTTGAGGAACATTTGTACCTCTCTGAATGTTGGAACTGGTTTGAGTTGTAGCTCTCCTGACAATATTCTCATTTAGTCCATTCATTAATGTATCTCTAATATCAGGTGCCTTCATTAGTTCGAACAATGGTAGGCTTACCTTGACTTTCTTGAATTCTTCTAACACACACACTTAGCTACTTCAACTCCTCTCCTGGAGGGGGAATGTTCTTCTATCTATACTCAGGTGAATCTTGTGGATAGCTTGGTGTATTTATAGCACTTGGATTTGGTGGTGTAGCAAAATTATTTGGAGGAATGGAAGTAGTTAAAGGCTCTTGATTCATCTGATTCCTTTGATAAACTCTTGGTCCAGTGTTTCCTGATGACTGATGAAACACTTCTTTAATTCCTTCAACCAAAACATTGTTATTCAATGGTGGGAAATAGTAGTCTGGATCTTCAATAGGCCCATTGGCTGAAGCAAGTGGGAATTGAGAATTAGGCAGAACCATATGCCCATTCGCTGAATCTGGAGGAAACCTCCCACCTTGTTTTCATATTAAACTTTCTTCATAAACTGGAGTAAAATGGAAATCCTCAATGATTAATTCTTGGTCATATCTTGTAGTGGGAACAATTTCATATCCTATTGTTGGAGTGCTTTCTGATGCTTCATTATTTTGCACTTCCTATTGGAAAATATTAGCAGCAACCTTGAATTCGAGACAATGTAATTCTGAGTGTTGACTAGATTTGTGTAATCTACACCAATTTGATAAGGAAACCTCCGTGAGGAAGACTCTGTCAACTGGTCAACTTTTCGAAGCAGGTGGATTATCAAGAGGTGATGAAACATTTCCATTGTTGGGAATAGTATTCCACATTCTCTTCTGATAGTTCTGATTATTGCCATGATATCCTTGGTTATTCTGATTGTTGTTCTGATAATTCTAATTGTCACTTTGGTTTAACCTTGATTGTTATTTTGGTTACCACCTTGGTAATTTCTATGCATACTATAGAGTTGATTATTTTGGTTCCTCAAATGAGTAACCTTTGTAGATAATTTATTTACTTGGTCTATTAACTCTTTCATTTCTTCTTTCTCCTCTTGTGTCCTCATGGATGTCACGACATTTTGCAGGTACACTGGATGCGTCTGTAGAGCTTGAGAAATGGGTTCTCTAGGATGGAGTACCAACTGATTTGATGGCTGAGCAATTGGATACATTGGCTGAGGAACTTGATTCATTATTGGCGTATGATGCACCAAAGCTTGACTTAAATTCTGAATTTGATTTGTAGCCGTGAGCGATCCCAAATTGAGCAAAGGTCCACAAAGATTCTAACGCAATATTTTACTAACTTCTATCGCCTTTGCATATGCTTTGTTCAAATTTGCTGGAGAGGGATGAGTTCACACAAACATAGCTTTAAGTGGATCTAGAGAATGATATTATATCTCTCGAGCATCTAGAATGAGATAAGGAGTCTGCAACCTTGTATAAGCTTTCTGGAATCGGTTGTTGAATGAATTGATAGGTTCATTATCTTGTCTTTTACACTCAACAAACTATTTATGCAACTCTAATGGGGAAATTAGGATTCCAAACTTTCCAATGAATGTCTCCTTCAATTCCTCCCATGAGGTGATGAATCCTGCAGGTAAATGGATGAACCAATGGCATGCTTCTTCTCCCAAGGAATAGGAAAAAATTTTGCAAGCCACATCTCCATACTCAGTTCGTCTAATTATCAAATGGTCTTCAAAGATCTTCCATTGTTTGGCTTGAGTCACTAGCATTGTACTTCGAACAACAATTCTTCGATTTTTTTGACATCTCATGAATGTCATTGAAAGTGAGCAGTGACAGGTTGGTAACCAACTAGGTAGCACCATTTGAAGGTGGTCCTTGATTCTTGGCAATCTCTTGGTCTCTCATTGAAACTGTTGAGCTTCCTCTTGATTTAGATCTGGAGGATCTGGAAAAATATTGTCTTCTCTTAGCACATCCCTTTGACTGAATAATCTATCTCTATCTACTATATCTGAACTCAGTGAAGCCTCTCGCCTTCCAGGTCTAGATCTGCGAGGATTCCTCAACTCACAATGTCTTTGTTCTCCAGGAGTTGATCTTAAAATTCTCTGAAGTCTCTCAGGTGAAAAGGAATTGATGCACTCTAGCGTGATCTATCTAGGATCAATCCGGACTTGTTGTAATCTTTGAGCAAGTAAATATCTTTCAATCTGCTCCTTAATTTGTTCGTTAATTTGTTTAGCTATCTCTTCTTCTTCATCCAAGACAAAAGAAACTCTGATGTATTGTGGTGCACTTGTTTTCACTTCCCAGGAAAGGTTGTTCAAACTAGATATAATCTTTCTTTTGTCTCCCATGTTTGGTTACTTGAACGTAAGTTCATCCAATTCAATCTTGTTCATTCTATCAGGATCAGGCAACACCATTGTGTCTCATACTAACTTGAAATATTCAACTGGTTCAATTTCTTCTAGGCTGATTGGTAGACTGGTTCTCATGATCAGCTGCTCCAGGAACAATGATAATCGGAGGCAAGTTTCCCAACTACTCTTCTTTGTCTATCACTTTTCTTACTTGTCTGAAGTCAATGTGACTACTTTGGTTTCTCCAAGCAAGATTGTTGAATTGTGAAATAAAATCTCTTTGTTCACCTTGGATAAGTTCTTCCTTAGGAAACACCATTCTAGAACATAATCTTCAATGATGATTGCAAATCAGGCCCTCCAAAAAGAATGTTGAGCATGAAAAACTCTTCATAAATATGAATTGATATGATCTGCAGTTAAACTATTCACAACTTGATAATGCTCAGCCCTCCTTCTAGTGCCAAAAGAACGTTGATGTGTTTTTTTATTGTAATAACATTTTAGAATAAAATACCAAGTTAATTTACCCTCTCTTGAAAAAAATCACCTCAGATGCTAAGGATAAGATCAACTAAAATGATTCCAAGGTTTCTACATGTTAAGTCTTGACGAGTGGGTAACTCAATGGTCGAAGCAAATTGTTGTTTTCACTTGGGGACTTACACAAATGTTTGGATTATCTTCTTCGATCATGAAGATGCAGAATAGGTGTACCGACAACTTAAGATTTATAAATGAAGTTCTGGACTTAATTCTTACTAAAAAATGGGCAAAAGGAATAGGGCTCAGGATATCTATTCTAATCCTAAGAATGTAGGAGATGATGAACAAATCTAGTGGAATCAAACTAGGCAAGGTCTCACAAACAGGTATTGACAAAAGCTTAGTGTAATCATCTAAGGTATACTTAAGGATTTTCATACTATCACCATCAAATGTTGACACCATCCAAGTTGATGCTTGTCAAGAGAAGCGTAATATTTGAAGTTAAGCTTACTTAAATTTCTAGCTGACCACACAAGGCGCACTTACCAGCAGCAAGAGGCTAGTGGTATGGATTAAGGATTCCACACAAATATCTTCAACAAATATTTTACTTAATCTAACATACATGAAAATAAATTCTAATCTAAAATTCTAATCTAACTTGGAGGAATTGAGAACCATGAATGTAAAGACAACAATTGAAGAGAAAAATCATCAACAATTGAACAATGATTATGATTCAAATAGTTGCAGCATATACCAACAATTCTACAAAAACTCTCCCTTACAAATGAGAGACAAGGAGGTATATATAGTCTCTTACAAAATGGATGGCCAAGATTGATACAAGATCAACGACCAAGATCATGCCAACAAAACCCTAGAATTGCCCTAATTAGGGTTTACATAAAAAATGGCACCACCTACATATGGCCCAATAAGAAGATACCTAGTCATCAAATAGGGAATCTTCTAGAAGATTCCTCCCTGCATCTCTCTCTCTCCTAGCATACTCCAAGAATATAGCCAATATTGAATCTAACTCCTCCATGGTAATGCTAGGCAAGGTATCCTATTGCAAATCAATCATGTCCAGTCAATCCAAGCAAGCGTCCAAATTGTTCTCCCAATTTGGTATGAGCTTCTGTGAACTATGAACATGAATCAACAAAGAGACCAAGTCGTCTATCTGACTCTTCTTCAAAGAGTCCAATTGGCAAAAATACATAAACTTCATCTTTCCTCTTAATTCGGTTAAGTGTAAACCACTAGAATCACTAACATCAACACCCAATAATTCCTCAATTGAGGCAAGGACCTTCATCTGAATGTCCTGAATCAAACCCTCCATCTCCATGCAACTCGACTAGGCATTCTCACAAGTTGATCTCTTCATGACTAATGAACAATACCAGCCATGGAAATCGCATATGTCTCCAATATGCATAATGTTCTCGCTGACCAAGGTGGAATTAGGAATCTTCTTCAAAGCCTAGAGGCATGGAATAGTCTTCTCCTAAATAGGCTAGAATTCTTCCCAAACTCCCTCCAAATACTAGATTCTAAATACGAGCCCTATTTTCCTATCATATGCCTAGACAAACTGAGTAAGGAAATCATCTACGTGCTTTCTTATACTCTCAATCCATTTTTCCACCTTCGAGAGTGTATCTCTCGCTGCCTCTTAGTGTGAATGTATTCCATGGTCAACTACAATAGGGGAAATAAGGGTGGGATTTTCACACCTTATCCCTGCAATATACTCTCTAAGTCTGATATTCTCTTCTCTCTACCTTTCCTTCTCTATAATATCTTTGTCTAACCTTGCATCGATCGCCTTGAGGTTATCACCAGCCTCGTGAAACTCTTGTTCTCTTGATGTATGACCAAGAAGAACTGAAGTGATCTGGAAATCCATAGGAGTAGCAATGTTAGCTATCACACCTACAATAGGAACAACAACATGTGCAATCCGCATTCCTGTCTCATCTCTAGCTATGTGCGATAAAATCTCATCTCTCTTGGGTTCTTTCTCCTTAGCACTCCTAGCTAGGTAGTCATCAATGTCGTCAATAGGTTGTACCTCTATCATTTTCTTACTAATCTCCATACTTCTCATCAATCAACCAGGAATAGCGGCCATCTTCATACCATCATCGAGACACATTTCTCGATCAAGTCCTCTCAATGCTGAGATAACATCATCATCATCATTAGGATTATCCCTGGTCAAATCGTATATCTGATTTACTAGACTAACTTCCAAAAGGACAATAGGGGATCTCAACTGATCATCATTCTCATTTGGAGGTGTAGATGTCGCTATGTCATGTAACTCCTGAATATTATTTGGTAGTATCACTATGTTGGAACACTGCTGGGTTTCCTTGTTCTGCTCTGTTACTTCAATCACCTTAATTGATGAGACACTAAGAGGTGGTGAAGGAGTGATAGATGAAGGAATGATAGTCTTTTGTTTCATCTTCTTCACCTCCTCAATCTTCTTTTCTCTGGCCTTGACTTCTCCTGGTGTGTTCTTCCCTCTCTTGGGAGCTTGACTCTCTTCATCTGCATGAATATTGACATCACTGATAGTCCTTTGATCAACTTCGGAAGCAGACTCTTCTAGCTTCATCTTTTCATAAGTGAAGGGAACACTCATATCACCTAACTTATTCATCTGTATATCTACCCATGTACAAGAGAAACTCAAGACCTCTCTCGTCAATTCATTCAGGTCAATCTCTTCTGACTTTGACCAATTAGACAACACGATTGCCTTCTTTATTTCATTCTCATATTGTGGATGCATATGATCCCTGCCATCTAACACTAGATCAGTAATGAGGAGAAGTCCACACTTCCTCATGAAATCCACTGACATTCTAGACCATATTCTTCTCTTTACTACTTGCTCGTCCATTAGGTTGGCCAAATAATCTTCTATGTCAACTTTGTGGATGAACTTCTCTCCTTTGATCTTTCCAACTTTTCTTGTCTGGATCAAATCTTTCTCTTTTCTTGAAGGTTGCAAATCGATAGAATGCAAGCTCCACACTCACAATGTTGGTGGCTAAGGCTGACTAGCAAACCTCTGATGTCTTCCCAACTGAAATAGGAAATGTCATGCCTGTCCTATGCTTCTCTATTTGAATGACATCAAATTCTAGAAGCTGTCTCACCACTTCCAACAAGATCATTATGTCAGACAGGTACCTAGGAAGCCTATAGGGTTCAGATTGAAACCCATGAATCCTAAGGTACGTGAAAGTGGGAAACTGAATATACCACGATCCATATTTCTCTATTAGCTCTGTTTCCTCCTTGGAAAATGTTCTTTGGATTCTACCTTGTAGCATCCACGTGATGTACATTGTGAATACGTCATTCACTCTCTTATGGTCTTCAATTCTATACATGCTCAGCTCGGGGTAGCACTCATGAATCCTGAATTTTCCTTGCCCATTCCCGACTTCACATTTACATATCAATCCTTTGTATGAAATGAACCATGCAAGCAGGTATACCAGGTAGGAAGTCATGGTGAATGACTTGGACTGCTCTACATTCCTCAGCTAAAAGTCTAGATTGTCACTTATAATCTTAGATCAATTTACCAATGTCCCTCTAAGACAATCCTGGATGAAATAGAACATCCATCCATCGAATATTGCTCCCTATGTCATCCCCATCACTTTGTTGAGTAAGAATATTAAGTCACTATACTCCTCTTTAAAGTTTGCACACATTAGTGTCTTGGGAACCTTGGAATGATGAATCCTAGACTCAATCATCCACTCTTTGTTTATCATATTCTTTCAAGCACCCATCTTCTTCGGGTACCACTCTTTATATTCATCCTTGGTTGCATCCTTCATATCTGTTTCGTGTGGAATTCCAAACACCTCAACAATAGAATCCTCAATAAGGTAGGCAATGACAATGCCCTTAGGAGTTTTGATAATTCACATGAGAGGATCATAACATCGTTCACACTCCAGGATAAGTTCATTGTACTATATGGAATGTGGAAATCCAGCGACATGAAAAATACTGCTCTTCATAATGTTCACATATGTCGGGGAAGGAATCTAATTTTCGACCGAACATCCACTGTTGCATCTGGTTCAAGTCTAGGAAATGCATGTTTGTATCTGTAATCTCCTTCCATTTGGATGAAATCTTGGGCTCTGGATAGAATCCAATCTCCAGTATCTTCAGTAGTTCTTTCCTTTCCTTAAATTCGGACTTCGACATCACACCTGTACAAATATTGAAGTTAGAACTTAGGAAAATAAATAATATTCCTAACTTTACAAATATTTTAAGATAATTAGAGCATAAAGTTAGGAAAATAGTCTGCACTCTTGGTAGATTTTGACAATTAGATTCAAAATGTGACAATGTTAGGGCATGGAAACCCTCTATAAAATTTATTTATTACCTCCTTATACTTAGAAATTGTGAAAACTAAAGTACAAAGGAGTATACCATATCAACGATGACTAAGGAAAGGTGTGAAAGGTTGTGCTTTCACACAAAGTATGTCTAAGGACACCTTCCACAGTCAACAAAATCTGAAGACAACCTAAAAAATTAAACTTTTAAAACATGTTGTAATCATCTAGATATGCATAAATTGATGAGAATCAACCTCCCAAGGCAAACATAAGAAAATATGAGCATGCATGTAGGGCTGGAAATGGAAACATAGTCTGAAGACAAATCTAGAAATGAAGTTTTCAGACTTACTAGCACCCTTAGGAATGATAAAATACTCATAAATAAACTCTAAAATGAAGCAAGAATTCTTCCGAAGTGAAATCACAAGGTAGGTAGGTGGCTGGAAAAAAATATTTTCTGAGGACAACACCCCTACAATGGAGTTTTAGGTCTGCAACAATGGAAGATAACTATGAAATTTGATTGAAAATGTCTCCAATCAACCCTTTGGATAAAGCCGTTGAAGGCACAAAATAGTTGGGAACAAGGTGTAAGTCTAAAAATTGATTTTCCAGCCAGCTATGGAGGTCAAACAAGCTACAACATGGAGGACAAAGTCAGATCTACAACATATCAGCAAGCTGGGAATGATGGTAGCCACCAAGCGTGAAAGGAATCCACCCCAAACAAGGGCACACACACTTGCCAAAATAAAATCGAAATTTCCAGCTATGGCACCATTTTTGAAAATTCTAAAAAATATCTTCTATCAAGCTCTAATCTACAACACAAAGTTTGTAATAAAGGTGTGGGACAACTAGCAATAATGGTGGAGGCAAGGAAAATCGCCAAAGTTCATCAAACATCAAAATCACCACCTTCCAACAAAATCATGATTTTCACCAAAATGGCGAACTTCACCAAAAAATAAAAAATATGGAAATGGAGGTAATAAACCTCAATGGTAGCAATGGAAAGGATTACCAAGCTAGAAAAAATGGAGGCCTTCAATCAAACACTTCACTTGAACACTTTGCCAAAATTCGCCAATAAGAGAGAAAAATCGCCAAACATGGAGACACCTAGAAAACCTAATAATAAAATATTGCTGGAGACACATCTCTTATACTTTCTTTTGCCTCTCACTTTCACCACACAAGCAATGTGGGATAAAACACTTGCTTATATACTTGTTGGGTAAAACTAACTTGCTTCTAGAAGGGTAAAAATGTTTAATGCTCATTGCAAGTTATTTAATTTTGTTTTTTAAAATTTTAAATAATCATCAATCATCGTTTAAAAACAATTAAAATGGGGCTCATTTATTAAATATTTCAATTTTAAGTCAAAATTGAGCCTTTGGGGGAAAATCAATATAGGTAGGGTTTAAGAAATCCCATTAAAAATCATTTAAAACACCAAAATATTCCCCACAAGGGAAAACCGATATTAGTATGGATAAAAATCCATGCTAAAATTCATCAAAATGCACATAAAATAGGCCAGGGGAAAATTGATATGTGCATGGATAAAGAATCCACACAAAAATTCACTTCATTTGCAAAAACACTCCCTAGTGGAATTTCAACCTCAGTTTGGATGAAAATCCTGACTCAAAACTCATCATATTTCTCTTAGTGGAAAATTGACTTGGGTATGCATTGAGAGTTTGCACAAAAATCCTCATTAACTAGTCACAAATACCTGGTGGAAAATCGACTCAGGCATGGAATCATCCTCAACTTCCTCTGTACTATTGTCCACACTCTAGTTTGCACTCCTAATGGAAAAACAAAGGCAGTCAGGAAAAATCCTGACATTTAGTCAAATTTGATGCATCCAAGGGAAAAATGACCCAAGCATGGATAAACAATGGTTGAAAATCTTATCCAGTATGGATTTAAAAGGAAGCCCATGTGTAGTGTGGATTTTGAGTGGGGGAAAATGATGGGTAGTCTGGAATATGAGGGGAAAAGCACCTCTAGCATGGTATTTTGACCTTCTAAACCTTAGAATATGGATTTCCTTTAGGAATTTGACATTTTAACCACTCAAAATCACTAGAGAACTTTAAAACTTGATAAAACTCAATTGGTCTTAGGAAAATTTTCCAAAAAATTGAGGGAAACACAAGGAAATTTGTCTGGATAAAGTGCTAAATCAACTTGAATAATTCACTAGGAGTGAGAAAACAACTCCAAAAGGTTTGAAAATACCTTGGCACTTTAAATCATCGATGCACGTGTTTAAAAACACGTTAATGCTCAAGAAGGTCAACACTTAGACAAAATTTAGGGTCATTAAAATATCAACATTTGCAACTTGATCCTATAACCTCAAAAACCCTAAACGACACTAGGCATGATCAAAACTCCGAGACTCAGGCACGAGAAACACAAAATTGCCCACTAAGAAGCCAAAACCCTAACCTAACAACGCATAAAGCAGGAAAAGAGGGGTTCCCTGTTAGCAATGGGGTGATGTGTGAAAAGGTCACAAAAATAGTCCACTAATTTTATTAGTTGTCATATACGGTCTAAAAGTGCAAAAACAACCATATAGATTGTCACTAGGCTCGTCGAGGATTAATAAATTAGATTAATAGAAACAATTGATTTGGGAAGTAAATGAAGAGGATATGGATTCTTAGCTCATCAATCGAAGTGTGCATTTGATTGAATATTCTATAATATTCTCTATTTCTACCTTGAAAGTGTGATTGCTTCATTGGATGAGTACCTGAAACTCCAAGTTTGGGCTGGGTTAGTGATCATGGATTTATCTTTTAGTTTTGGGAAGTAAATAAAGAGGATATGGATGCTTAGCTCATCAACTGAAGAAAGTGTGCATTTGATTGAATATATTAAAATATTCTATTTTTATTTTGAAAGTGTGATTTCTTTGTTGGATGAGCACTCTTAAATTATACATTGATCGTTTGAGCTATATTTGGAGACAAGTTTGGTGGTTTGAGTTGGGTTAGTGATCATGGATTTGTCTTCTATCTTTGGAGGACCTTTCACAATTGTACTATTTTCCTATGTGGCCTTGATTGATCTTTATTTGTTCAATTGTTTATGTTTATATGAGGGTTGGTGGCATTTAAAAATACTTTGGTAGTTCTATGTCTTGTGAATAGAGGACACATTTCTTAGGTCAAATCATAGAAATATGTGTAAAATATTGAAAACAATAGTATCTACTCTTAGAATAATCATACAAGTTTATATTTTGTTATTGTATACCAATTGAATGATTATAAATGTAAGTAATATTCATGAGTCTTTAATTTTTTAATGTATTAAATGAATGCATTGAATGCCTTTAAATCAGGCATAGCAATATATAGTGCAAATTTTGTACTAGTTAGTCCTAGGTAGGAAATTTATAGGTAGGAGTTGGCCAAATTTTCACTCTCAAAGTTTGAAACTGAATGGGTCAAGTTCATGATCATGGTGTTGATCAACCTCATGGTTTTGTGGTTGCAAAAATGACCCCAATTATAAAATAGTGCAACTTAGTGTGTGAATTAGACACATGGAAGTATGTGCATGTTTACATGTAATAAATGTAGGGTAGGACAAATTTATGGGGATGCAAACATAAGGGTGGGGTAAGGGATAAGTGCATAGGAATGTGTGTAATGGATAGGTAGGTGACATATGCCAATCGATTTCTCTTTGCATAGAATTGCACCATTTGTCAATATGTCATTATATTAAAGTACTATCCTTAAAATGGGTGTAAATCTAAGTGGGACATGGCACGGGTATTTCATTCCCCACATTGAGGTGTATGTGAATTCTTGAATGATCATGGATCTCAAAATATGTCGCAGACACAAATATGCATATAAAGTACATATTCATATATCAAAGGACACAAAGTGGTCTTTTAAAGTAATGATTCTATACAAATATTGTGTATTTTGACAAATCTCTCCATGGAACTAAAGATGAATCAATGCATGTATTTATTCCTTACTACAAATTTAAACATAAAGTGTAAACAATAAAATATGCCCCCTCCAGTTAATTGCATTCGAAAGATACAAGGAATTATAAGAGAAGAAAACCTTTTTCACAAAAAGTAAATATAAGCTAACATGTAATCATGTCAAATAATTATTGTAAGGAATACAGTGTATGCATCATCTGAATATCTCAAGCAACAAGCATGGTAATCTCATGGGCTAGATATGATAACAAGGGATAATGATATTACCCTCAACATAGGTAAATAATGGTGACAAGACCCTTAGTGGCTTCGAGCACCTATGTAAGTAGATGAGGTACTAGTAGCATATGACCCTTGTGTTGCATCTATTGAATTATGATGAACAATTGAATGTACAGTTACTCTACAGGAAAAAGGATGGGCAGGAGACATAAGGAGGTTCTTCATAGGTACATTGGTGCTGCCATGTTGGAGGAAAAGAGGAGAACATAAGTGAATGTATTGTAATCACATTTATTTGTTGATAATGCATACTTGTCCTCTCTTCTTTTGTAGATTTTCTTTTTTTGTTTTCTTTTTTTGAAAGGGAATCTCCATGTAAATCCTATGCTACATGATTCTTTTATGTCATTGACTTGTGCCTTTTTTCTGATATCTTATGTGATTTTATGCATGTTTTATTGCAGCTATATTTTCATATAAGTTATTGTTAATAAGCATGATGTGTAGGTTGATTTTTAGTATCTCATCTTTTAATTATTTATATATAGAAAGATCTATTTTCATAACCTTTGGTATTACCCTATATATTTCTCAACAAAAATATCAATTTTAGTCCCCTTGACACATGGAGAATGGATGTCCTTATTCCTATTTTTTAAGAGCCTTTGTTTGAAGTTTTACATTGTTTGTTTTATTAAGGTTGAATGCCATGTTATTTGCTCATGAAAGAGTTCAAAATTAAAGGATAACTTGTTTCCTAAAATTCTTCTTATTTTCTTTTTGTTATTCCTTTATAATTTTAACTTTGAAAAGCTTACATGATATTCAATATTTTGAGGGAGTTGACCATGGAAGGAATAAGGGAAGATATCTTTTTTTTCATTTTATGTTTTAAGTATTTTATCATACTTAGAGATGTCATATGCAAGTTATTGAAGCTCATATGTAAAGATTATGTCAGTTTTCTAGAAGACTAATGCCTAGTTTGGTATTTTGTTATTGAGCAATGTATGTATTATGTTTCATTTTAGTTTTAGTTTGTTGTGAGGAGTTATAATTAGAAAAAAAAAAAATTAAAAGAGAGATTATGTCAAAATTTCTTTTAAAAATATGAGTTGTAATATATTGTTTATTTATTGATCTAATAAAATCATTTGTTTTCTAAACATTTGATAATGAATAGTTTTGTGGATACATGAGAAATATGTAGTGGATGTGTCGATATAAAAAATTAATGTTTTTGAGAGTTTATCATTTCTAATATGAAGCAACAAGTTTGGATTTGAGGGATTATTAATTGTGTTGTGAGCATTTCATTTCTTTAAAAGACCATTCATTGTCTAGTTTTTGGCAATCTTATGCTATGATGTTTAGTGGGAGGAAATAGAGAATCAATTTAATTTGAATGAAATAAAAATTAATGTGTGAAGATTCTGGTAGAGTATTATTTATTTTCTTCTACAAGGAAAAAGGTTTCCCTTCATTGGGTTTCCTATCTTTGATAAAATAGTATAAGTGATTATTAATTGTGTTGTGAGAATTTCATTTGTTTAAAAGTCCATTCATTGTCTGGTTTTTGGCAATCTTATGCTATGATGTTTGGTGGGAGGAAATAGAGATTCGATTTAATTTGAATGAAATAAAAATTGATGTGTGAAGATTCTGGTAGAGTATTATTTATTTTCTTCTACATGGAAAAAGGTTTCCCTTCATTGGGTTTCCTATCTTTGATAAAATGGTATAAGAGTGGGTTACAATTTTGCCAAGCATAAAGAGAGTGAAAGATAAGAACTAAAGAAATTTGAGTTGATGGAAATGAATTTATAGATTGTTAAAAACAAAATATTCTAGTGCAAGAGAGTTCGATAGAAAGTATTGCATGCAATGAAGATTTTTTGAAAAAGAGAGTTGTGTAAAAAACTTAAGGTTTGTATAGAGGCCAAAATGTACTAAAGCATTTTCAATTGGGAAAATAGTAGGTAGAAGATATGAGAGTATGTCTGAATATCCTCAAACTAAAAATGTATTGAATGAGAAGATGTAGGAACATTCTCTATTAAGTTGATATTGGGTGGAGAGTGTTAGAGATTTTTTATCTTCTAGTAAAAGTTGGCTAGAAAGTATGTTATATTATTTGAAGTAGAAATCAATTTGCAGAGTAGAAAGTATGTTGTATTATTTGAAGTAGAAGTGAATTTTTTAGATAAATGATTTATTAGATGCATTTTTATTATTTAGAATGCTAATATGTCAATATTACAAGGATTTTTTTATTTTATATTTTAAATAAGAACTTTTTAATCAAGTTGTTGAATTTTGTTAAATAAAGTAAATTTGAATTACCTTAGTCACTTGTTCAAATAGACAACTTAATTAAAGATTACCTTACAAAATATTTGTGATATTAGATATGCCAATCAATGTTTTTCTTTGTCAAGCATTATTCATGATCTCATACATGGTAAGTAGAGCTTACCTTTGTCAATAGTATGGAGTTCCTTAAATTCAATTTAAATGAAAGATTAATCATTTAATGGTAGAGTTATAATTTTAATTAAAATATTTTATTTAATAAAAAAATATGCAATAATAATTTTAAAATTCTTAAAAATATTGTTGTAAAATGTATTATACCAGAGTTTAAAATTTAAGATTTGTAATATCTACTATATTAAATAAATTTATCAAGTATTATTTTCTATTTCGACATGGTAAGTAAAGCTCGTCTTTATCTATAATTCCTCAAATTCAAAATTATAATAACCTCATTTAGTTACTACTATTTTTTTTATTATAGTCTTCATTATATATTAAATACTAATGATAACTACCCAACAACTGTATTTATTAATATTAATCATTAGTGTAAATATATAATACCAAAATCAACTTGAATCAATTAATCAATAATGCTACACGTGATTCATTTTATGTGAAGGACATAAAATATCATCGTCATATCTTCCAATGTCATTATGTTTACAATTCATATAAATACATGTATATGCTAAATAGATTATAACAATTATAAAATGAATCAATACAAATATACCTCAATAGGCTTGGTACATATGAATTCTAGATTAACAATATAATCCATCAAATAAAGCATTTATAAAATTGAACTAAAAATTAAACATGCACAATAAATTTAAATGTTAATAAATTAAATAAATAGTAGCTCACGGAACTTGAACAATTTATTTGTAAACCTACATTGATTCTCATTTTGGGTAAAAATTAATCCCAAGCAAGTGAATCAGGAATTCCCACCTACCCCAAACAAACAAACTCCCTTTATTTATCAAGGAAGAGGTTCAACTAGTAACGTTACATTTTTTAATATATCTTTCATAACGAACAACATTTCATACGGTAATCCTATTCTGGTTTTGAAATCCCGTGGGAGGAAGAAGAAGGGAGTGGAAAGGGAATGGTGGGTTCTAGAAGCTTAAGGTCTTTTTATAGCAAAGCTAAGTCAGAGCGGAGTGAGCTTTTCTGAAAAGGCAATATGGTGCATGGGTTCGGTCTAAGCTGCCTCTGCCGCGAGGAGTCGAACGTCTCTTCGATATAGATATTGAAGGCCAAAATGCCATTCAGGGTCTGCTTGACGACGCTTTTAGTGAGAGAGGCACTGGTGCGACGGCTACATTTATGAGATTATATTGTGGCTATTGGTAGATGGTGGGATTTGTGAGGGAAGAAGATATGGAAGCCGTGGGGGGAGCGGTGTTGGAGGTGGAAGAGGAATGGGCCAGCATATTAGGCCCTTATTTCAACCCCACGGCCATCCTTTCAGATGCAGAGTGTTCGGATTCAGAGAATGAAATACAATACAGCTTGCTGCAAAAGCTCTCAGACTAAGGAAGGTCGAGTTTATGGCTGAAGCGTGGGAGGTCTTTAGGTTTGGGGTCACGAATGCCGATATGGGTCCGTTTAGGAGGACGATGCTGAAGGAAGACGGATGGCTATGGGAAGGGAGTATTGACAAGGTGGTGACCTTAGGCATGCATGTGGCCACCATTTTAAGGCTTATGTAATCTATTATATCTAGTTTGTTTTGGCCCGATCAATCATTTACAATATGTAAACTTTTCTTCTCTGATAAATATAGGGGGCTATCCCCACCTTGATAGCACTTGATGATAAAAAAAATAAAATAAATTTATATTTTGTTATATATAAATTGATGGATATATCCCCACCTGCATATATTGATGGATTGTATTTGAATTGATTGAATAAAATTGATCATGATGAAAGAATGTTTTTTGATTTTATCATTCATCAAAGTTCTAATCTTTTAAAAATACAATAGATAAAAGAGAAAACAAATATCTTATCCTAAATGATTTTGATGAAACTCTCAATATGAACTTAAGAATTTATACTCCAAAAAATTATATCTAAACAAACCTCAAACAACTTAAATGTTTCTGTAAATAGATCTGAGAATAGTATTTCGTGTTTTGTATGGTGCTAAACTTTTAATCAGTTTCTATTAAACTGCAACTGCTTTTATATCTACTACCATACACCAATTATCAATTTCACACTGGTTTCAATTTAACTCTGGTATCAAAGTTTATGGTATGAATTTTTTATTCTTAGTTCTATTAACTGGGCGGCTGTTACAATTTTCATCTAAGTGCTGTAACAATCTAGACTTTACAACAAGCTTAAATATTCAATTTGTAACATTCTGTGCAGACAACATTGCATCTCTGAAAGGCAGCCAAAATGGTTTGTGAAAATACATTGTAAGGAATTTTATTTGTGTCTCTTGTGGTCCTTGCATCACAGAGAGATTAGACGAATGTTGATGATAAAAGAATCGAAACATAATCATAACAGAAATGAGTTAAAAAAGTTATATCAAAAACTGTGTGTTTGTTAATCTGCTGTATAATTTCTTTGCTCGGCCATGAGAAATTGAAAAACCTCAACTCAAAAGAGGCCTATCACTGATATATTAAAAAAGTCTATTTTTTTTTAAGTCAGTTTTAAATCATACATATTAAGTAAAATATTAAGTCTAGAGAATGTCTGTCAATTATGAGTGTTTTAACACTTTTAAGTCTAAAAATCAAAGCTTAATGTGTGTGATTTAAATCATCCATTTTTTAGAACTGTAAGAATGCTATAAAAAAGATATTAAATCTTCTATAGAAAAAAACCTATCTATTCTATAAAGGAACTCAGAATGTAGTTAGATAAAAAAACATTTTTATACAAAATACAAGATGAAATAAAATATACAGCTTGCGACTCACCGTTGGATTCCAATTGAAAAAAATGTGTTGCAGAATTGCAACTAAGGCAGATTCATCTCAACCTGGGACTTGCATGCTCTTATACTAAACCAATGTGGTTTACAGAAGCATTCGAAGTCCCAGGTTAAGATGAATCTGTGTTAGTCCTCATCTATCAATTGGGGACTGCTTGAGCTTAGAACTCTGGTACTAACCCATTAGCCCAATTCCAGTTTGGGGAGAAATCTGATATGATTCATCAAAAAAGTGGGTATGAATGTGAATCACTAGGCCATTCTAATATAGAAGAAATTTTCACTTATAGTAAGAAAAACTTATCCAATTTCCAATAGCATGACATGTTTAAATTAGGGTTGCTCTTATATTCTAGCTCTCTAGCGATCGATCACTATCGTCTTTTTGTCAGTATTCAAAGAATGGAGACATTTTGTGAAAGAATTTAGGGATCCAAAGCTGCAATATGCTCGATACAAGACTAAATTATTGCTGAAGCCAAATGCCTGCTCAATCGGGGACCATATTTTTAATCTCTAGATTTGATATACGTAAGCAATCTCTACATATTGGACGGTAGAGACTTGTGAGAAATATATGTCCACAGAAATTCTATCATGTGCAGGATGCCTTCAAGATAAGTCTGGATTTGTTTTCTTCTGAAATATGTGGTGAGGATTCTAGTGCTTATTTCTATTAAAAGGGACTCATTTGTTTTCTTTATGTGATGATTCTACTGTACTTTTTTTTAATAGAAAACATCTTTTCGACTCCACAAAGTCATGATATTGTGAGGTGACCCAAACCTTAAAAGAATATCATAATTCAAATTTAATTAAATAAATGCAATCAATAAATCAAATAATTCATTTAATTTAATTATATTTAATATTTATTGGTGTTATAAATTTAAATAAATATCAAAATTAAATATAATAAAATATAAAATTAAATTTATTATTAGTTAAATTTTGATGACTATGAAATGTTGTAACACATGTTAGAAAATGATTTGTCAATATTCTTGATATTGTTGATGGATTTGAACAAAGATCTCATATTTTGCAAATTTTGGGTCATCTACATGAGTATAGATATAATCTATACATTTGAGGGCTAGACTTGTGCAAGGATCAAATAATGTAATATGTTGATCAGGTATGATAAAAGAAGACTATTGAATCCTAAACTCTAATATTTGAATGCTTGTAAAGATTGGAGATGTTTACAAAGACTTTTGGGGGTTTATTGAGATTCACATAGATCAATTTTACTTGCTCAAACCTCTCTAGACATATTGGCTTTATGGATTTGAACAAAGATTCAAAGATAACAAACAAATGCATAATGGACCTAGAATGATGTCACAAGCAAACAAATAAATAATCTATTTTCCTTTAGGTTCTTACTTCTAACTCTTCTTTATACATTCCATCATGATCTCAAATGAGTGAATGAGTGTCCTTAAATACAACAATCAACACAAATTTAGCATAATACATGATAAGTTGGCTAAACCAACTATTGAAATAGTTGACATGGCATAAATTTAAATTATAAAGTGAAAGGATCAAATCCACAACTCTAAAACATACCTAGGTCAACTCCACACTTGGAGATCTAATCTAGAGGTTAATAAGTAATCTATGAATCAAGGATGAAAAATTTGGATTGGGTAATGACAAGGAAAAGAATGTTAGCCCATTTTAAATACAAACACATAATTTTAAAGCTAACTACTACAATAATGACTCCTTGATTAATGTGATTCCAAAATACATGGGCAAAGGGTATGAGTATGCAATCTTCACCATTTAAATTTTCATCCACTTCGATGTGCATGCAGATTAATAGGTAGATGTATTCCAAAGTAAAAAATAAATGATTTTCATATACTAAAGGACATTTGGTCCATGTAAAGTAATGGATCATTCTTGAGTTTTTGTCTTTTTGAGCTTATTAAGACACACACAATAGAGAAATACATGTAGTACATAGAATCTTTCATCTAATTTGAAATGATCGTGAACTACAACTAGATTGAGTAAGATCTATGTTTTAAAAAATAAAAGTAGAGAAAGAAGGATCAAAGATCCAATGTGTTACAAAGCTCTAACTATTTAGAAATGAAGATAAATAAGTGGATAATATGCCAAAGGTCTTTGATCACATTAATTATCTATAAAGAATTGATAAACTCTCCCTTCCAAATGAATATGAATATAAGCTTGATATTACACAACATAATTCATAAAGGAACATTAATGATATATGTTTTTCCTCTAATTAGTTTAATAGAAAATCTATACAATTAGTTTTAAATAGAATATATATTTTTAGATAGGTTTTAAAAGTTTCATATTGCATTTTATTTAAATATAAAATAATATTCTAAAATCATTAAAGATATTGTTATAAACTATATTAAATAAAAAGAAATAATAATCAAATTTATCCTATCTATTTTATTTGAGAAATCACAAACATCTAATATTATAAGTTTTTCGTTATTTAGTGAAAATGTAAACATAAATTCATAATCAACATGTCAATATTGACCATTAAAAATATAATAAAGAAAATATCCCTATTATTATTCTAAAACTTCTTTTTTAAATTTTCAGCAAAAACATAAATATACAAGTTAAATAATCTTAGAAAATTACATAATGATTTCAAAATAGAACAACTATCACCAGACCCCAAAGAGTAAGAAAAATGAGGTTTTCTACAAACCCTCCATCTCTAGGAGCCAAAAATTGTTGGAGAAATTATTAGCCCATGAAGTTGTGCACACTTCAATGGATGAACCAAGAAACTATCCAACTACACACGAGAAGCTTGCAACTTGAGCAATGAAGAATAATAGAGATTGAAAAGAAAAGCTTTAGAATCACCTGTAATGAATTGTTATGAATTGATATGTTACAATGTACAAATGAGGTTTCTTATATAGGTAAGATGCTACACAATTGAGAGCACAGGTAATGCCATGTGGCTCAATGAGATGAGAGAGTACATGCAACTAACATATAATAAAATGAAATGCATAAAACTAACTCATTTCTATCTAGAATGCCACCTAAGATAACTAACATGAACGATATTAAATGATTATGTCATGTGACAAATAAAGCTATCCTAAGTAAACTTAATTAGAGTAAATATAATAAATCTAATTTACTCCAATAAAAATAACCATGTAAGTGGGATGAAAACATCAGAAGAGATGACGTTGTGCGCGAAGGGCAATTGTAGGTTTTGAGCTAGGGCATCGATGCCCTAGCTCGTGGGCGGTCTCTGCTTGTTGGTGCATCAGAGGGAGGGCATTTGGTTTTCTTACAGGGAGGGGAGGATCTGTCTACGGGGTGGTTGGTGTTGGTGGAGGTGCGGTGGCCTGCGGGTGGTGGGTTTGTGTTGCGCGTGGCAGAAGCTCGAGTCTCCCTGCTAGTTCATGGATAGCCTATGGGGTTAGGGGGACTATGGTCTACTCTTCCCTTTGGTGGTTCTTGGGAGGGGTGGGTGTTTGGTGACTTACAGGGGTGTGTGGATTCCTTGTTCATCTCCCTTTGGGGTGTGAGTTTACTGTGAGGAGCAATGTCTAGTACTGAAGGAGAAGCCTTGAAGGCTTCTCCCGACATGGATTTCTGTGATGTGGTGGGTTGAAAATCCCCATCCCAAAGTATCAAGACTTTTGATAATAATCTTTTTGTCTCAAATTTAGGGTTTGGTAGTATTGGTGGCTCTCGGATTACGAATATTAATAGCTATTTGGAGAGATGCAGTGAGAGGCCGAAATTGGTTATTCCTCCGGAGATGATAGCTGAAGATGTTGAATACTTTTCAAAAAACTCGTTATATTACAAGTTTTAGGGGATGAGGGTTTCTCTGCAGTTTTTAGAGAACTAGGCTCAGAAGACTTGGGCACCAAAAGGAGAAATGGAGATTATGCTGCTGGACAACAACTACTTCATGATTACATTCAACTGCATGGAGGATCACAAAAGGGTTTTTGAAGGAGGCTTGTATTTTTATAATGAGGTGGGGTTTGTTCATCAAACCTTGGCATGTGGGGTTTAACCCTTCGGAGGAGCTCCTGAATAGGGTCCTAGTGTGGGTTTTTTTACCATGTTTTCTGGTGGAATGTTATCAGGAAGATCTGTTGCAGATGCTCGCTTCATTGCTTGGCAAGCCGATTGGATCCTCAATGCAAACCTTGGGGAGAAAGGTAATGAATTTCACTCGTATTTGTGTTGAAACTGATCTTAGTAAGCCTTTGTCAGATACTATAGATATGTGTGCGGGATCTTATTCTTGGGTCAAGTAGTTGAATTATGAGACTTTACCATTTCGGTGTCGTATGTGTCATGAGTATGGTCATTTGCAGTGCAAGTGTCCTAGGTATAAACCGGTTGTGCGCCAACCTCAACAACTATCTCGTAACCTAGATGGGGCTGATAAAGGAAAAGCTTCCCTATCCGACGAGGTAGTGGGTGTTGATGGTTTTATCCCAATTAAGACAAAGAACAAGAATCAAGGACAAAAGAGGTCCTTGCAGGAGAGATAGGAGGAGGATTCCTTTAACAGATATGAAGCCTTGGATGACCTTAGCCAAGAGGAGGTGAACCCGGGGTTAATTCCTTTGGATCAAGGTGCATCAGGGTTGGTCCCTAATAGTATGAATTGGGACTCTACCCAAGTTTTGTAGGTAGTTGGGAGTTAGCAAATGGAGATGGGTCAGCTAGTAGTGGCTCAGTTGGGACCCATTTCTGGTGTTGAAGTGAAGTTGGCTGGGGGGGATGGTTCTCTTGCAACTCAAAAATTGGAACCTGCTAGGGTCAAAAGTAATAAGATCTCCTTACATTTGGGTCTTCATCATAAAGACACTAAAAAAGGAGAAATGGAGAAGATTTCGAAGGTTGGTAGAAAGAAAGATTTGGATAAGATCAAATTGATGGGGGAGAATTTGGTTGAGTCGTGGTCAGTAAAGACTCTGGATTCTCATTTTTCCAATCCCCCAAAATGATTGTGCTATCATGGAATGTGAGGGGCTTGAACAATGGCCCTAGACAAAAAGTTGTTCCAAAGTTGATAAGGAGTCATTCTCCTGATGTCCTTTTCTTGTAGGAAACTAAACTTTCTATGGAAAGTATGTTGGGTTTGATGTCGAAGCTATGGGGGAGAGGTGAGTGTCAATGTATTGGGGTAGGTGGCTCCTCTAGAGGGGTGGCCTATCTTTGGAACCCTTTGAGGATTCATCCTATTTTTTTGGGTTGCTTCCAGATCTTCTTTATCCGGGGTTACCTCTAGTCTTGAGACTGGGGAATATATCTTATTTATTAACAATTATGGCCCCACTGATCTTCAGGGTAAGTAGAATTTATGGTCTCATATTTCTTTTATGCGAGGTTTATTCCCTTTTCATTCATGGATTATGGCGGGCGATTTCAATGCCATCTTAGAGTTGAGTGAGAAGAAGGGTGGTGCTACACAATTGGAACCTTCTTCTTTCCTTCTTCGAGATAGTATATGAACATTGCATCTTATTGACATTAAGCCTGGTAATGGTCTGTTCACTTGGAACAATAGGAGGGTAGGGGAGTATTGGATTGCGGAGAGGTTGGATCGCTTTCTAGTTTCTGGTTTTTGGGTTGGTGGGGGGTGGTCCACATTTTTTAAGATTTTAGACTGGAGAGGGTCAGACCATTGACCCATAATGTTGGTGTCTTCTTTTGCTTGGGTCGCTCGTACTCCTTCATTAAAATTACATCTTATGTGGTTATGGGATCCTTCTTTGTAGGATCATGTTGCGGAGTGGTGGAGGAAAGGGAGGCCAGCCTTTGGCACTGCTATGTACACTTTTGCCAAGCAGCTGCAATTCGTTAGGTTTTAGCTTAAACGGTGGAATCGCCAATGTTTCAGGAATATTTTTCATGCTAAGATAGCTTCTCAACTAGATTTGAATGAAATTACCAGAGAAATAAGAGAGCATGGTTTGTTTGAAGCCTTGCTTAGGGAGGAAGACATGGCAATCAAGGCTTTAGAGGAATGGCAGCTTAGGGAGGAAATTTGCTGGAAACAAAGAGCTCGTATTGATTGGCTTCAAGTGGGGGACAAGAATACTGCATTCTTTTCCAATTCAGTGAAAGCAAGAAGACATGGCAATTCCATTCCTATTCTGGTCAATGATAGAGGTGAGCAGTGTTTATCCTTGCAGGAGATTTCTAAGGAGTCTTTACAGTATTTTTGGTCCCTCTTTAGTGAGGATACTCAGGGGGAATCAGAAGAGGAGAATCAGGTTCTTTCTTGTATTCCTTCTCTAGTTACTAGGGAGATGAATGAGCATCTTATGGGTCCTATTTTGTTGGAAGAATTGGAGAGGATTGTTTTTCACATGAGGAAAGGAAAAGCTCCTAGACCGGATGGGTTTCCGGTTGATTTATATCAAGATTTATGGAATATTATCAAATTGGACTTATTGGAGGTGGTCCAAGAGTCCTAGATGAATAAGAAGATGCTTTGGGCTTTGAATGTGACTTTCATTGCACTAATCCCCAAGTGTGATGCGGCTGACCGGTTAGGCTAGCTCCTCCCTATCTCTCTCTGTAATGTGATTTGTAAGATAATTTTTAAGTTGATAGAAGAAAGGTTGAAGAATTGGCTTGGGGATGTCATTTCTGAGGAGCAGAGTGGGTTCGTGGAGGGTCACCAAATCCTGGATGGTGTTGTCATTGCTACTAAGACCATTCATTCTATGGTAGCCTCCAAGGAAAAGGCTATGTTTATTAAGCTGGATATGGCTAAGGCTTAAGATAGAGTCCATTGGTCCTTTCTCTAGAATATTCTTAAGGCTTTTGGCTTTGCTAATGAATGGATCCAATGGGTAATGAGTTGTGTTTCATCTACCTCCTTCTCTGTGCTAATTAATGGAGATCATACTCACTTGTTTGGTGCATCTAGGGGTCTTCGCCAGGGGGACCCTCTCTCCCTGTGCTTAATTATTCTTTTGGTTGAGGGTCTGGGGAGGTTGATTAAGAATAATGTGGGTCTAGGTATTACTCAAGGTTGGAGTTGGGGTAATAACTTGCATCCTCAGTCCCATTTATAGTTTGTTGATAACATGGCCCTGATGGAATTAGCTCGGATTAGAGAAGCTACAAATCTGCATAAAGTTTTGGATGTTTATTTGGCTGCTTCGAGCCAGTTGATCAATGAGGATAAATATTCCATTCTCTTCTTCAACACACCTGAAACTATTTAGATGAGGATTGCTCATATCTTGAGATTTCAGGTCGGTTCTCTTCCCTTGACTTACTTGGGTATTCCTATATCTACTGGTAATCCTCCCACGGATTCGTGGCAGGATATCTTGGACAAATTTTGCATGAAGGTTGAACATTGGACACACAAATGGTTATCCTTTGTTGGGCGGGTTCAATTGATCCAGTCAATGGTTCAGGCTCTTCCGATTTATCGGTGTATGCTCCAAGTGGCCCCTAAGTGGTTTGTGAAGGGATTGGATTCTTTGGCAAGGCAATTCTTATGGGCATGCAACCTATCCTCCTACAAATGGTGTCTTGTCAATTGGGACTTGGTGTGTAGCCCGAAACAGTCGGGTGGGCTTGGCTTAAGGCAGTCTGCTTTATTTGGGGAGGCTTTGACGGCTAAATTGTATTGGAGGTGGTGTGTTGAACAGGATCGAGGATGGGCTAGGATTTTGGCCTACAAATATATGCAAAGGATCCCTAAGGAGGAAATCCCAAGATATCTGCTTGAGGGAAAAGGTTGAATGATCTGGAGTACTATCAAGAAAGGGGCTACTCTTATAAAGGAAGGACTTTTTTGGATTTGTAAGAGGGGGGAAGAGGTTCTTTTTTGGTTCAACTCTTGGGATGGATACCCCCCCATCATTGATCAGTTTCCTATCCTTGGGAATATTTTCCAGAGGTTCCTAGAGGCAGGGTGGTCTAGGGTGAGCGACTTTGAAGGCTGTTTATAGGTGTGGGTAATTGGAGTTGGAGCGGTGGAAGGCTCCTAATGAATGGCCAGTTATGGGTATGGATGAAGAGTATGCTGAGTTGCATGGCATTTTGGTGAGTAGACACTATAGTTCCCTTAAGGATAGGGATAGACTTGCTTGGTCCCCGAATCCTAAGGGTGTCTTTACTATGGCCAGTGGGTACTAGGAGTTGTTGTCCTGTAGATTGAAGGGGAGGGAGGTGCACTGGTGGAAACATCTATGGAATAATTTTTCTTGGCCGAAGTGTAACTGTTTTACTTGGACTTTGGCTTTGAATAGATGTCTAGCATGGGACAATATTTGCAAGCGGGGATTCCTTGGGCCTTCCATCTATGTATTATGTCGTAATGGGGAGGAGGATTTCTTACACTTGTTCTTCAGATGCCCTTTGTCGCTGCTTATCTGACATCACTGGTGGGGGTGTGGAAGAATCCTTGTGCTCACATGGATTCTTTGGTGGATTTTTGGAGCAGTTTGGACAGGCCTCCTATTTTGTTCTCTTTTCTCCAGATTGTCTGGCACATTGGGCCCATTTTCATACTTTGGTAGATCTAGCTAGAGAGGAATAGGAGGATCTTTAGGGAGGTCAGACTGTTAGTTCAGCAAGTTTGGAATAGAATCATTGGTAGGATATGGGAGACAATGGAAGCTAAATGTGAGGTGAATTTCCTCTGGATAGAGGAGAGGCTGATATTGTGAGTAGGCTGGGTTTGCAGGAGATGTCTCCCATCTCAGATTGTGTCAGGAGAGGTAGACATGCTATGAAGAAGGTTCAAAGGGTGGGAAGGTGGATGCCCTCTTAAGATGAGTCCATCAAGATTAGCACCGATGGCTTCTCTAGGGGTAATCCGAGCCCTGCTAGGATTGGTGGTGTTGGTAGGGATAGTATGGGGGGTGGTTTTATTTTTCTTAGTGCATTAAGGGCGGAAGTCTAATAACTTTATGGAGGGATTAGCAATTTTCTATGCCTTGGAGCGTGCCTTGGAGTTGGGGTTGTGGAAGGTTATATGTGAATCAGAATCGCAAATTATTGTTAACTTGTTGATTGAGCAAAAGGTGAGTGAGATTAATTGAGCTGGCAAGGATTGTTCACCAGATTCTATAAATTAGTACTATGATGGAGAAGGTGTCTTTCATCCACATTCCTCATGAAAGGAATAGAGCAGCTGATTGTTTGGCTAAGTGGGCCTCGGAACATGGTGATGATTGGAAAGTTGAAGGTTCAGAGCATCTCCCCTTGAATTACTGTCTGGACTTGCATAAGATCTTTGCTAAGGATATGGATAGTTATGAAGCTGATTGATCTTTGGTTGGGCTTGTGGTTCCTTTCTAGCGCTTGGAGGCTCTGGTTCTCTTTTGTAATTCTTGATTCTAATTATCAATAAAGTTTTTACCCCTTTATTCAAAAAAAACAAAAACCATGTAAGTAATAAAACAAATCAAGCTAAGATAAAAAAGCTAACCAAATCAAACCAAGTCATTTTGAAGGAGATAAATATTTTGTGAAAATTGAGCATAAGTCAAAGACACCCAATTTGTGATCTTATAAGTGCGATTAAAATTAGAGGTCCATTTTTTCAAATTGTGCACAACAAGATTTCATTCTATAGGGATATGAACAAAGGAGATAGACTTAAAATTTTATGAAAGGAAAATAATATAATTAACACAAGAAACCAACCTCCGAGAACTCTTAAAATATTTTATCACTTAAAAGGATGGACAATAGCAAAGTATCCATTAGGTTACAATATTTCTCAAGAGCCACAAGTACCTAAGCCTCCATCCAATTATTAGTGTCAATCCTTAAAGAAAATAAAAAAAGGTGAACCAAACCAACACAAATTAATCCAACTCAACTTATCCCCACAACACTTGGGTTACCATGAGTAGAACTCTTTATGTTAATTCTAGAAATCTTGAAGGATGAGGGGACCTTGATTTACCTTCTTTATTCACCTTATTGGAAGATTTCAACAAACATCCAAAATAAATAGATCCAATAAAATGACCCAAACCAAGTTCCCTTAAAATCTAAATATCACAAGGGGTAAATACTTCATTTATAGAACACTTAGCCACTAAAATTCTTTTAGTGAGTCTAAAATATTTTTTTCAATGCATTGAATAAGAATTTGACAACCTTAGAAGTGCTGATGATTTATTTCTAACTAGATTTTTCAAAGAATAAAGATAGGACCAATATCCTAGACCACAAAAAAATAGAACAAAGGGTAGGAGATAATCTCTAAATAGCTCAAAACTAAAATGGAGAAGTAGCATGAACAAGATGATGGTTCTATATATTCTACCATTTCCTATAAATACCTTTAGAGAAGGGACACTAGAAGAAGAGATGATTGATATATTGATCATTAACACCATAAAGAAAACATTTGGAAGGACCTAGGAACAATCTCCTTCTTATGTTGTCCAATGCAAGACATTGATTTTGGTAAACCAAAGAAATAAATTGTACATCTAGACCAACCAAATTTATTCTAAATTTTTTCCCACCAAGGAAAATATCTATACTCAAAATTTTCATGGTCTAAGTGTTGAACATAGTGTTGTCATTGATGTTAAGAATATTGCTAGTGCCAAGGTAATTGACTCATATTAGACTATTTTAGAACAAAGATCTCATATTTTGCAAATGAGCTAGTTGTCACTTTGGTCACCTTCATGAGTACAAATCTAATCTATGCATTTGAGGAACTAATATTGTATGTTGATAAAACATTGAAAATGCTAATATAGTCTAATAAAAGAAGATTGTAAATTCATAAATAATGTTTTTAAGGACAAGAGATGTTTAAAAACAATTTTGAGGATTTATTGAATCACATGGACCAATTTTCCTTGGTTAAACCTCTAGAAATGTAAAATTTATGGCTTTGAACAAATAATCAAAGATAAGTGCATAATGGATCTAGAATGATGTCACAAGAAAACAATGAATAATCTATTTTCCTTTAGGCTCTTATTTCCAAATGTTCCACTTAAATTTCATTATGGTCTCAAATGAGTGAATTTAAATACAACAATCAAGCATAGAATTTAACATAATGCATAATAAGTTGGGTAAAACCAACTGTTTAAATAGTTGACATTGGGTAAATGTAAATTATAAAGTGAAAGGATAAAATCCATGACTATGAAACTAACCTAGGTCAAATCCACACTTGGAGATCTAATCTAGAGTAGTTAATAAGTAATCTATGGATCAAGGGTGAAACATTGGAAGTTGGTAATGACAAGGACAAGAATGTGAGCCCATTTTAAATAAAAATACATCATTTTAAAATTAATTTCTAGAATAATGAAACCCTGATCAAAGTGATTCCAAAAAATAAGGACTAAATTTCATTCTTGAGTTGTTATCTTTAGATGCCTATTGAAACACACAAAAGGGATAAATACATGTAATAAATAACACATTTTGTCTAATTTGAAATAATCATGAACTACAACTAGATTGAGTAAGATCTATCTTTGAAAAAAAAAAAATTAAATGTAGAGAAATAAGGATAAAAGATCCAATGTGTTAGAAAGCTCTAACTATGCAAAAATGAAGCTAAATAAGTGGATAATATACTGATGGTCTTTGATCACATAAAATCTATGTACAAAGAGTTGATAAATGCTCACTTCCAAATGAGGGTAATTATAAGCTTCATATTACACAACATAATTCACAAAGGAACATTATTGATATATATCTCTTTCCTCTAATTAGTTTAATAGAATATCTATGTAATTAGTTTTAAATAGAATATATATTTTTAGATAGGTAATAAAAAAATAGATATTGTACTTTTATTTAAATATAAAAAAATATTGAAAATCATTGAAAATATTATTATGAAATACATTAAATAATTTAAAGAAATAATAATTCGAATTTATTTTATCTATAGTATTTGAGAAATCTCAAACATCTAATATTATAAAATTTTCATTATTTAGTGAAACTGTAATCATAAATACATAATCAACATGTCAATATTGACCATTGAGAATATAATTAAAAAAATATTCCTATTATTAGTCTAAAATTTATTTTATTTTTCAAAACAAAGATAAATGTATTATTATTTAAATAATATTAGAAAATTACACAAAGATTTCAAAATAGCAACACTATCACTAGACCCCAAAGAGTAAAAAATCAAGAAGGTTTTCTACAAACCCTCCATCTCTCGGAGCCAAAAATGAACATGGAACTAATAAAAAAAATGACTTGGCTAAGATTAAAAAACTAACCAAATCAAAACAAGTCATTTTGGAGCTAAAGATTTTGGAAAGATTGAACAAAAGACAGACATCCAATTTGCCATCTTATAAGTGTGATTAAAATTAAAGATCCATTTTCTAAAAAAAATCCTCAACAATATTTCGCTCTCTAGAAATATGAACAAAAGAGATAGACTTAAATTTTATAAAAGAAAAATAATATAATTAACACCAAAAGCTAGCTTCTAAGAACTTTTGAAATCTTTCATTATTTAAAAGGATGGTCAATATAAAAAAAAAAATCCATTAGATTAGGAGATTTCTCAAGAGCCACAAAAAGTGGCTAAGCCTTCATCTAATTATTGGTGTCAACCCTCATAACAAAAGAAAAAAAAGGTGAACAAAACCAGCACAATCTCATCCAACACAACTTATCTTCACATCTCCACAGCACTTGGGTTACAATAAGTAGAATCCTTAGTGTTAATTTTGCACTTGTGTTACAATGAGTAGAATCCTTAGTGTTAATTTTGGAAGACCTAAAGGAAGAGGAGACCTTGATTTACCTTCTTTAGTCACCTTATTGGAAGATTTCAACAAAGATCCAAAAGGAATTGATCCAATCAAATGACCCAAACCAAGTTGCCTCAAAAATCTAAATATCTTCAGGGCTAAAGACCTCATCTATAAAACATTTGGCCACTAAAATTTCTTTTAGCAAGTCTAAAATATTTTTCTGAACATACTGAATAAGAATTCGACTGACTGACTACACGTCTGGTTTAAGGAATGTACCATTGGCTGACTTGGGGGCATTGTAATTAATTTCTAGGTCGACTTAAGGTGTAATTAATATTGGAATGCATATGTATTGTTAGTCAAGTTTCATTATAATGAGAGGAGCTAAGATGCATATCCTATACACACAGTGAGAGTGTTTTGAATTAGATTAGATTAAAAAGTGATGAAGATTGAAGTTGGAAGGTGTACATGATATATGTTTTGTATTTAGTATATCTTGTTTATAATTAAGATTGGTGCCTCATAATTTGAGTTTTGGAATAGAGGATTAGTGTTTCCTATACATTGGTGCCTGCAAATCAGATTGAAAATTGGTATATCCATTTTAAGTTGAAATTCATAATCTCAAAAATAATATAAAAGAAATTAGAATCCTCAAACAAAATGTTTCTGTCAATTGATCTAATTAGAATAGTTTTATATGATGGCAAACTTTTAATCACTTTCTATTTATACAGCAAGTGCTTTATATCTACTACCAGACCAATTATCAGTTTCACAGTAGTTTCAATATTAACGCTGAAATCAAAGTTTATAGTAAGAGAAGCAATTTCTTTTTCTTAGTGCTATTTAACTGGGCAGCTGCTACAATATTCATCTAACTGCTGGAACAATCTAGACAATATAACAAGCTTAAAGATTCTATTTTTAACATTCTGTACAGACTGTTGTGATGTTGTGATGTGAAGTCTAATGGTCACGATCTTTCATCTTCTTTAGATTCTTCATTCCAAATCTGAATGTGAATGTATATATAGACGTGTACAGTCATGTACTATAGAGAGTTGTATTTTGCATTATTGATTAATAGAAGAATTCCTTGCTTTTCTGGTGGACGTAGCCAATTAGTGGTGAAACACGCTAAACTTGTGTTTTGTGTTTATGTTATTGGCTTTCTGCTGTTTTGTATTAATTTATTTACTTGTTCATAACTAACAATTGGTATCAGAGTTACGGTGAAATGTTGAGCAAAGATGGGATCTCATTGGGTAGTTGATCCTGGATATGGGTGCCCTTACTTTGTGTTTGATCCCAAAGCTGAGTGCTTTTATGTTATCGACAAACAAGCTGAAGATTTAGATGATGAAGCCGAATCAGATGATGAAATCGAATTAGTCATCGACAAATTTCTTGGCAGTCTAGACTCGGTAGAGAGTGATGTCCAAGTGGAGGTTGAAACCAAACGACATTGGTGGGATGGTTGGGAAAAGGAAGAGACTTCGTCTAAAGAAGAAGAGGGTTTGTTGTATTCGCCATTTGAAGAAGAAGAGATTGATTTGTTTGCCTTCCAAGACGAGGAAGATGCCTCCCGGGGTGAGGAGGATGCAGTCTCGGAACTGGCGAATGAAGATGACCCTGAAAAAGGTGAGGCCTACAGCTCGAACGTTTACCTATACAAATGAAATGAGAAACTGCGGGAGGAAAATTTTATTCTTGCAGAGCGAATATGCCGTATGGAAGATGAAATGACAGAATTGAGAGAGAAATTTACGAAAGAGTGGGAGTTTTCTGTAGAGAAACGAAATAAACAACTGAAGGAGGAATTGGTTGAGCTCCATTCTATTCTCATCGAATTTGGCATTGATGAGCAAACATGTGAAACCACAGAGGTTGAACTAGTTAAAGAATTGCGAGGAGTTGAAGGGATGCTCGCGGATGGCCCATAACAAGAAGAATTTGCTGCAAAGGCCACTAATGACATGTCGCTATTTGAAGGTATTCCTTGGTTGAAGGAGGACCAAGAGGGGAGCCCAAACGAAAACATGGTTATTTTTGAAAATATTCAGCTGATAGATTTTATTGAGTTAGACAGAATTTGGAGAAGACTAATTCGTACAGTCTGTGAGCAAAATCTGGCGAAATTAAAGTCTTTAATGCGCTTGATTGTGAGGTGAAGAAATGGAAATGCAGGGAATGTTGTGGCATGGCTGTGCCGATTGAGCTTCAAGTGGGAGATTGTTGGGATGTGAAGCCCAACGGTCACGACCTTTCGTCTTCTCCAGACTCTTCATTCCAAACCTGAATGTGAATGTATATATAGACGTGTACAATCATGTATTGTAGAGAGAGTTGTATTTTGCACTATTGATTAATAGAAGAACTCCTTGCATTTCTCGTGGACGTAGCCACTTAGTGGTAAACCACGTTAAACTTGTGTTTTGTGTTTATGTTATTGACTTTCTGTTGTTTTGTATTAATTTCTTTGCTCTATTTCTAAAGGGCAGCCAACATGGTTTGTAGAAATACATTTTAAGGAATTTTATTTGTGTCTCTTGTGGTCCTTGCATGGAGAATGGGGATGATAAAATAATCAAAACATAATCACAACAGAAATGAGTAGAGAAGATTTATCTAAAACTGTGTTTGTCAATAGTAGAACAAGGAATAAAAGATAAACAGCCAGTGATACCTCTCAATCAATTTCTGCTGCTATATAATTTCTTTGCTCGGCCATGAGAAGTTGAAACAATTTTAAAAAATCTCAACTCAAAAAATGTCTATCAATGATACAAAATCCTTCATAAAAAGATCCATTATTCTGTAAGGAAAACTCAGGTCTCTGGACGATATAAAATCTTCCATTAAAAAACTCAGAATGCAGATAGAAAAGAAAACATTTTTTATACAAAATAAAAGATGAAATAAAATATACAGCTTGAACTCACAGAAGCATTCGAAGTTCCAGCTTAAGATGAATCTGTGTTAGTCCTCATCTATCAATTCGGGGCTGCTTGAGGTTAAAACTCTGGTAACAGGCCCATTAGCGCAATCCCACTTTGGGCTGGGGAGAAATCTGATATGCTTCATCACAAAAGTGGGCATGAATGTGAAATTGAATCAGTACGGCATTCTACTATAGTAGAAATTTTCACTTGTGATAAGAAAATGTTATCCAATTTCCAATACCATGACATGTTTAAAATAGGGTTGCTCTTAAATTCTAGTTGTCTGGTGATCGATCATTATCAAGTTGTCTTTTTATCAGTTTTGTTGTGTGTTGTTTTCAAAGAATGGAGACATTTTGTGAAAGAATTTAGGGATCCAAAGCTGCAGCCTGCTCGATACAAGACTAAATTAATGCTGAAGCCAAATGCCTGCTCAATCGGGGACCATATTTTGTTCTCTAGATTTGATATACGTAAGCAATCTCTACATATTGGACGGTAGGGATTGGTTTGAAGTATAAGTCCACAGAAATTCTATCATTTGCAGGATGCCTTCAAGATAAGTGGATTTGTTTTCTTCTTACATATGTGGTGAGGATTCTATTGTGTTTATTTTCATAATAGGTAACTCATTTTCTCTTTTGAGAGGATTCTATCGTGTTTATTTTCATACTAAGTAACTCATTTTCTCTTTTGAGGATTTTATGGTACTATTTAAAAAAAATAAAAAATCATGATATTATGAGGTAAATGAAAAAAAAATCAATGTAATCAATAAATTGAATAATTGAACTAATTTAATTAGAGTTAATGTTTATTAGTACTATTTAATTAAATATAATAAAATTGATCTAATTTGTAATGATCATGAACTACAACTTGATTGAGTGAGATCTATCTTTGAAAAAATGAAAGTAGAAAAAGAAGGTTAAGAGATTCTATTTGTTAGAAAACTCTAACTATCTAAAAAGGAAACTAAATACATGAATAATATGCCAAAGGTCTTTGCTCACATGGAATATTTGCAAAGAGTTGATAAATGCTCCCCTCATGTTGAGGATGACTATAAGCTTGATATTACACAATATAATTTGCAAAGAATATTAATGGTTTATTTTTTTCGTCTTATTAGTTTAATAGAATATGTATGTAATTAGTTTAAGAAATAATTATTTTTAGATAGGTTTAAAAATTAAAAAAATTTGTTTTAAAAGTATTGAAAATATTATTATAAAATAAATTAAAAGAAATCAAATAATAATTCAAATTTGTTCTATTAATAGCATTTGAGAAATCCCAAACATCTAATATTATAATTTTTTCATTTTTTAAGTAAAAAATATAATCATAAATACAAAATCAACTTGTCAATATTGACTATTCAATCTATAATAGAGAAAATATCCCTATTATTATTATAGACTTTCTTTTTGTTTTATCAACAATATAATAAATATATTATTTAAAGAATTTTAGAAAATTACAAAAAAAATTTCGAAATAGCAATAACTATCAGTATAACCATGGAAATAATAAAACACAACAAACTAAGACAAAAAAAGCTAACCAAATCAAACCAAAATATTTTGAAGGTTAAATAATTTGTGAGTATTGAGTAGAAGAAAAAGACACCCAATTTGCATTCTAATAAGTGCAATCAACATTAGAAGGGCAATATTTTATTTACTAGGGATATGTACAAATGAGATAGCCTAACAATCTATGAAACATAAAGAATAAAATCAACACAAGAAGCCAAACTCCAAGAACTCTTGAAATCTTTCATTATTCAAAAGGATGGACAATATCAAGGAATCAATGATGCAGGAGCATCACTCTTCCTAAATTTGGTTTAACTTTCTTGTAATGTTTTATTTCTGAAGAAAGCTTTTTATTTTGGTTTGAAGCTAATTAGTTACTCTTAGTTTGTTGACACCCACTCTCCATAATGAGTGTGATCTTAACCTTGGTGTTGAGAATAAAACAAACTTCATGTCTCCATGTGGGCATGAAGGCAAATATTTGGTTCTTGAACTAGTTGGTTGATAGTGATTAATCAATCAGAGACCAACTAGATATAGAGCCTGATGATAAAAGGTAGAGGAATACACTTTTGAGGGGGGTTAAGTGCAGCAAGATGGTGAACAAAAAAAGTGGTCACACACCCAAAAAAACCCAAAAACACAAGTAACATGCTTGGGTTATTTGAAAAATCAAACAACCCAAACACGTTATGGTTCAGAAAAAATTAAAACCCTGTACGCATTAAATCTATTTAAAAACACGATGGGGGTTTTAAAAATTAAGTAACTCGATCACATTTTTTTGATTATATGTATATTTTAAAAATAACCGTCTGGGTTATTCTAACATGTGACTGAAAAGAAAAACAAAGATCCCAAAAGTAGAAAATAGACCCTAATCGTGTTTTGTGCTCTATTAACCAAATCATGATGCCATGCCATTGCAAAGGTAAGTCCTCATTCATTTGTGCACTCTTGTTTCTTTTATTTAAAATTTTGTTGTATGTCCATAGATTTTGATTAATTTTGTTTTATTGTAATAAATTTGAAATCAGATTCTCAAAACAATGCCCCATAATAAAACTTACCCCATGATAACCTTAAAGAAAACCCCAATGATATCCCTCAAATGGGCAAGATCCCTAAACCTCTGAAAAACCTTTCTCAAACCATACATGAGGATTTATTAGGTCATCTAGCTTAAAATAGAGTTACCATTTCTCATTTAGTGTGGAGACTAAAGGCTTCACATCACCAACAACATGTAGACCTTACCACAACCCTCAAAAAAGTGGTCAAAAGTGTTGATAAAAATTCTAAACAAGTAAGTGAATGGGGCACATATAGAGATTCATGTCGCAACTATTATTCATATTGCCTCTCATATGATGAAGTAAAAAACAAAGAAATAAGAAAAGAACAAATATTTGATCTTTCACTAATACCCAAATCTAGGAGACCCTACCTATTAATTCAGAGAGGTTTCCTATACATTGGTGTAATCACATGGCCATGAAAACAAATTTTTGGGATAGGTGGTGGATGGTCTTTTAACAACCTTCCTATAATAATTTTGAGGTGTCTTTATATTTTTTGAAAAAACTATATTGTGAGTTCATCCTTCATCAAATACCTAATTACTTTGATATGAGGAAGTTCCAAGGTAGAGGTAGATTCTCTACCCAGAATAGACTAGGAGCTTAGCGTGTACAAAGCCCCCAAAATTGGGTATAGCTAGCTATAAAACCCATTGCTCACATGACAACCCCTATAGCCTTGAAGGAGTATACAAAGATGGAAAATCTTTAGGTAGATGTCACACTAATTGACATTATCATCCAACATGGGTCACAATTATCCTAGCCTCTTGGCCCAGATGATGGTGCAACAACTAGACCATCTACCTCCAACATGCCTAGCTCTAAGCAGTGCAACACCTATTACTGAGAGGGGAGGGGTGAATCAGTAACACTTAAAACTTTTAATTCATTTCTGCACTTGCATATATTAAACCATTCATTCATTTAATCTACTGTATGCATGAAAGTATAATCATTCACAACACTTAACACAAAGATTTGGTGACCCAGAAACCTTCCAAATAGAAAGTAAAACTGGGGTGGGGATGGTACCCACAAAACTTTGGTACTGCAGTAAAAGTTGGCCGGTTAAGGCTTACAATGATCACTTCTGATGATCTGCCCTGTTAGAAGCAAATTTGGACTACTAGGTCCACCTTGTTAGAGGATTTACAAACATACAATGAAGTATGCACTCGGTTAAGAGATTTACAAAAGACTGTTAAGTCTACCCGGTAAAAGGATTTACAAACTGATTCAACTGTTAGGATGAAACAGTAGATCTTGACTTACAACTTTATTGCTGATAAGATCCTTTGAGTATTGATCTCCTTCTGAGATAGATATGTCGATTCTGCTCCTTTACTGACTCTATGAAAATGTTCTGGTCTGCT
This sequence comes from Cryptomeria japonica, assembly GCF_030272615.1. NCBI lineage: Eukaryota > Viridiplantae > Streptophyta > Pinopsida > Cupressales > Cupressaceae > Cryptomeria > Cryptomeria japonica. The sequence goes on along the minus strand of NC_081414.1, from coordinate 750,882,706 downwards.
GCCTTAATGCAGTTTCTGCTCTGCTCTTTCTAATTTCGCATATCCATACATCTTACGTTTTTCATACATACTACAGATGGTATAATACATCACATATATATACCGTCCATAATTACATTACATTTCATAAAGTCAGCCTCATACAAATTAATAACATAAACTCATTCTTAAGTTGGCCTACATAGGTGAACAAAATATTACTGAGTCGGTAGATACTCGGTTCCACAAGCTGGCTCGGTGATCTTCTGATACACGGCGTCCACTACAGTACTCGACATCGTCATGCTCTCGATAAGAGTAGAAGCTCAGTTCATACTAGTCCCGAAGTGTAGCTTGGAACTCGGTAGCTGTGGTGACTCGGTAGATATAGTGTCACTCGGTAACCACTGGTGACTCGGTGAGAACTGACTTCTCGGTAACTGCTGTTTGTCTCATATGCTCGGTGACAGTCTTACTGCTCGGTTTGAACTGTTTAATCGGTGAGCTTTACTGAATGCTCGGTATAGGCTATGGACTGAGTGATGAGCTCGGTAAGCATTCAAAATCGAATAAGTGTTTTCACTAAGTGTTATTCACTAATGACAAATATATCATTATTCCAACAGATGTCACACTAATTGACATTATCATCCAACATGGGTCACAATTATCCTAGCCTCTTGGCCCAGATGATGGTGCAACAACTAGACCATCTACCTCCAACATGCCTAGCTCTAAGCAGTGCAACACCTATTACAATTTGTGATTTGGGGTTGATACCATAACACATGTAGATAGTTTGAGCTCCCATCATTGTACACATTGCACCTGGCCAGTTGTTAGGTTAACACACCAGATGATGTGGTGCTCACAGATGACCCGATGGAGTAGGTCTTTGCTACTCAGGTATGTTGATTGGAATTTATAACATTTTATTTATTAAATAATTTAAATTTCCAAATGTAAATATATTTTTAAATATAGGTTGAATTAAATTGATATAAATATTATGTATTTCAAGATGTAATAGTAGATTTGGTACGCCATCGACCATTCCTTCCACAACTCATGCACTTGTATCTTCATGAGAGATTTATAAAAAATTATAGTTCATGTCAAAATAGGATAAGACCATGAATTCAAATTAATGTTTTATAAGATATATTAACTTTCTAATATATATTTGTGTGGAGTTTGACAAGTGTTAACAATGGACCAAATTTCATAGGTTCATGGTTCCACCATTATGACCATTTAATTTGGTCTAGAAAGCTATATGGTATTCTTTTTTGCACACATCTTGTTTACAGTTTGTATTGATTATGTGTATAATTTTAATTATGATTAGTTAACTTATATGCTAATATGATATGTTGGTGTATATTAATTATATTACTCTTTTAGAGTATGCCACATATGGCTGAGATTCCTCCTTTGCAAATGTCATTCTTGAGGACACCTAATCGTAAAAAGGTAATTGATCACAATTTTAATCAAGATATAATAGTTTCAAGATCTTAAACTAATTATTCTAGCACGATTTAGATTTTGTTTTTTTCAAATGTATTATGATTATACATGCACATCTAGATTGATCTAGTATAACATTGTCTGTCTTCTACATGTACAATAATAACCAAGACCATTTACAACAATGATGAATGCACAAGATAATGCATTGGAAGAAGAGATGCAAAAGGTATATATGTTTTTTTTCTTCTCAATTTCATGTGATTATATGCACATATACATTCATTGTATTACAATCTTATCATTTTACATACATGAAACATCAATACATGTTTCATCAACAATGACCCCTCCTTGGATAAAAAGAGAACCATTAGAGCCTCTGATACATGTTTATTCTATATTATAAGTATATGTTTTTTATTAAGATAAAACAAGTTTTACAAGGACCCGAAACCAAGATCCAAAAAAACATAGAGAATCAACGAGAGTCCAGAAACAACAGCTAAACAAAAACAAAATAGGGGAACAACCCCACAATGCCTTGCAACACAACTACACAAAAGCACTGGGCCATCTAGCAAAAACTTAAACAAAAGCTCTTAAAAGCTCCTAATTATTTTCCACAAAGTTTTTATTGATATCTTCCCATTTCTCCACAATTCTCCTCGTGGTGCTCTTCTCTTGAACCTTGCTCCTGGTTCTTGTAGATGGACCTATAGAAGCGTGCACCTTCAAAATACTATTGATTGGCTGAGCTTGGTGGATTTTCATTTTTTCATTTATCTTTTTGATGCCTTTCGCACTGTTGTTAATAGCTTTTTTGCTGATCTCAACTAGATTCCTGAGACTTCCTTTAATGTCTACCAAATCTTTCTCCAAGCTGGCAATTTTGGATTCATCCTCTATTTTAATGACCTTAACATCTTCAGTTAATTATTGGGTCATTTTAAGGAGCTTATTTGTTTTATTATGCATTGGAGTCTCGGTGAAAGTGATAATAATTTCAGATATTCCTTGTTTGTTTGATGATGTTGAATTCATTGATCACCCACCAGAAGCAATTCTCCTGAATAGAAGTGGAGTTGGCTAGTAGCATGTCAATATCCACCAAATCACTTTTACTGTTGTTCGGGTCCATCTGGTCCAAGTTTAAGGAAATATCCAACTTGATCTCCTTATCCCTTTGTCATTTGGATCCATAGATTTCCCCACCTTTTTATTTTTAAACTGTTCTTTTTGGCTACCTTTACAAGGGGGGGTTTACACTTGCTACTACTGTTAGTGCTAGGAGTGGCCTCAGAATGTAGATAGAAAAGAAAACATTTTTATACAAAAGAAAACATTAAAAAACTCAGAATGCAGATAGAAAAGAAAACATTTTTATACAAAATAAAAGATGAAATAAAATATACAGCTTGAACTCACTGTTGGATTCCAATTGAAAAAAATATGTTTCAGAATTGTAACTAAGACAGATTCATCTAAACCTGGGACTTACGTACTCTTATATTAAACCAATGTGTTTTACAGAAGCACTCGAAGTTCCAGCTTAAGATGAATCTGTGTTAGTCCTCATCTATCAATTCGGGGCTGCTTGAGGTTAAAACTCTGGTAACAGGCCCATTAGCGCAATCCCACTTTGGGCTGGGGAGAAATCTGATATGCTTCATCAAAAAAGTGGGCATGAATGTGAAATTGAATCAGTACGCCATTCTACTATAGTAGAAATTTTCACTTATGATAAGAAATAGTTATCCAATTTCCAATACCATGACATGTTTCAAATAGGGTTGCTCTTAAATTCTAGTTGTTTGATGATCGTTCGTTATCAAGTTGTCTTTTTATCAGTTTTGTTGTGTGTTGTTTTCAAAGAATGGAGACATTTTGTGAAAGAATATAGGGATCCAAAGCTGCAATATGCTCGATACAAGACTAAATTATTGCTGAAGCTAAATGCCTGCTCAATCGGGGACCATATTTTATTGTCTAGATTTGATATACGTAAGCAATCTCTACATATTGGACGGTAGGGATTCGTGAGAAGTATCAGTCCACAGAAATTCTATCATTTGCAGGATGTCTTCAAGATAATTGGATTTGTTTTCTTCTTACATATGTGGGGAGGATTCTATTGTTTTTATTTCCATAATAGGTATCTCATTTTCTCTTTTGAGGATTTTATGGTACTTATTTTTATTTTTTTTTAAATCTTGATATTGTGAGGTAAGTGAAAAAAAAATTCATTGTAATCAATAAATCAAATATTAAATTAATTAAATTAATTTAATTAGAGTTAATTTTTTATTGGTGTTATTTAATTAAATATAGTAATATTAAATGTAATATTTAGTTATATTTTGATGATTGCAAAATGTTTTTGATTAGTCAAGGAGAGTTTTGAAAGGGTCTAGAATCTTGTACAAAGAGAAGGAAAGAGCACGAAGCATAGTTAGACATCAAAGAAATATCAAGTGGAATAACAAAGAGATGAAACAAGACAAAACATTACAAAACCTAATAAAAAATGACTAATCAACCCAAAATCATGGTGTTTTAAGTTTTTTTTCCATATATTTTTGTCTTATTGCAATACAAGGATGCTTCTCCCAAAAAAAAATTATTGAGACATTGCAAAATGTTGTAACACACTTTAGAAATGATTTGTCAATACTTTAGATCTTGTTGATGGATTTGAACAAAGATTGAGCATGTTGTGCAAATAAGCTAGTTGTAACACTGGCTCACTTACATGAGTACGCGGATCAAAGCATCTAATATGTTGATCTAGTATGATAAGATAAGACTATTGAATCTTGAACTCTAATATTTGAATGCTTGTGAGGACTAGAGATGTTTACAAACACTTTTGGGGACATATTGAAACACAAGAATCAATTTTCCTTGATCAAACCTTTATACATAACGAATAATTTATGAATTTGAACAAAGAATCAAAGTTAAAAAAAAAAGTGTGTAATGGACCTATAATAATGTCAAGAGAAAACAAATGAATAATCTAATTCCCTTTGGGCTCTTACTTCTAAATGTTCTTCATATATTCCATTGTGATCTCAAATCAGTGAATGAGTGTCCTTAAATACAGCAATCAAACACAAAATTTAGCATAATGCATGCTAAGTTGGCTAAAAACAACTACAAAAATAAACAAATTTAAATCATAAAGTGAAAGGATCAAATCCACAACTATGAAACTAACATAGGTCAACTCCAAACTTGGAGATCTAATCTAGGGTGATTAATATGTAATCTATGGATCAAGGATGTTGGTGCAAATAATTATTCATCTTGAATATTATTACACTTTACTTAAGTTTACTTAGGTACATGCATTTAATAGTAGTTTGGGTATGAGACACTTGGGTGTTTGTGCCACATTGGGATAGTGTGTGTAGGAGACTTTCCACTTTTTATAGTGTTGAGATCTTATCTTGTTGTTACACTCCACATTCAATGGGTGATCCACCTCATGTGGAATATTATATTATTTCTCCTACTTACCCACACCTATTTCCTACCTACCCTTGTTTCTTATTGAGCCACATGTCATGTTTGTGTGCTTACATATCCATAAGACTTGCCTATATAAGAAGGCTCATCTACATTGTTTGTACGGGCAATCAATCAATATCTTGTAATGATCCAGTTGATCATATTTTGCATCTTCATAGAATATAGTTTATTCCTACCATATATTTTGTCTCTCTTATTTGTGCTTTCCGTTGCCTCTTGATCTTGGTAAAATATCACATGGTATTAGAGCTGGTCCATGTCTCACATGGTATTAGAGTCATTAGATTGTCATTGGTTTGCCAATTGAGAGAAATTTGATATTATTTGGGGTTGTGCATTTTGGAGCTTTCTATTGCAGGTTATTATTGAAACTTGATGGGTCAAATATGAAGTTACCATTGGATTGAGGAGGTCCAAGAAAGTCAATTTTGCCTTTTGTTTCATCCAAATTGGACTTCGGAGGCCAAATCTAGAGGCATTTGAAGTTTGAAGCTGCTGCGGAAATTTTCCAGAAATTATAATTTTGCAGGCAATTGTCAAATAGCGACATCTCACTCATCCGGACTCCTTTTTTCGAGCAATTTTTTTTGTTTTGGGGTAGAATTTCATGATCTGTACAGTGCTACATGATTTTTTGGATTTTCGAATACAGGGTTTTTGGAAATCGTGAAATCCCAATTTTTACAACTTTGGAGGCTTCATTTGGGCTCATATGGACTCCTTTTCGGGTGCCCCTTTTTTTGAAAGTGCATATTTTTTCATCTACTTTCATAATCTGCCATCTGTTTGCAGTGATTTTGAGTAAAAATTGTACTTTCAATATTTGGTCATTCTTGGCATATTTGGTACTTGCATTTTGCTTGGATCCCAGTTTAGATCTCTAGTAGTATTTGTTGAAGTCTCTTAGATCTCATTTTGAAAAATTATAAAGATGAAATCAGAAGTCCACTGTTCTATTATTTGCAAGTGCCAACATGATCTTTTTATGGGGGGTCAGTTGTTCATTTATATCTCTTGGTGAAATTCCATTTGGAGGCATCTTCATCTACAGTATTCTATAGGGCTTCTTTGTTGGTGGAATCATTTTAATGTTTCCACATTTGAATATTTTATCATGATGTATGCTCTTGCTTGAGCAATGTTGTACTTGCACTATTATAAAGTGCCACACTTCTTTGTATCTTGTCATTGTTGACATATTTGATGTAATCCTCTTGTACACATATATTAGGAATATCTTGTGATACTTGGTGCATGGATCCAGTTGAGACTTAGATTGTACACATTTGTGCATGGCTCCCATGAGACTTGGATTGTACCAGTATTTCTTCTATTTTTGAGTATCCAGATGATGCTCACAACAGGTTGTCTCCATGCCCGATCCTCATTTTTGTGCAGCGAGTGATTCATCGTCATCGACTTGGTACATGGTTTTGTCATACTTTGACATTATTGATACAGCATTGGCTCTCTTCCTTCCTTATGGGCATGTATTTTGGTCAACATCATTGGACCATCTTTGCAAGAGATTCGACATTGAGGGGGCTTCATGGTCTTTCTTCTCTCTTATGGGGGGGACATATTTTTTGTTCTTCTCATTCATCATTGAGAGCATTGTGTGCTTTCATCATCTCTGTTTTGGGGGGGAGTTTTTTCCCATTGGGTTTTTCTCTCTTTCTCCGTTTATGGAAGATTGCATTTGCATTTGTACATGGGTACCTAACATGACCTCGTAGCCAGGACCCATCTTGCATTGCTTAGTTTCATTGTAGACTTAAGTGCATTCCCCTAAGATGCACTTAAGGGGGGGTGTTGGTATAAATAATTATTCATCTTGGATATTATTATACTTTACTTAAGTTTACTTAGGTACATGCATTTAATAGTAGTTTGGGTATGAGACACTTGGGTGTTTGTGTCACATTGGGATAGTGTGTGTAGGAGACTTTCCACTTTTTATAGTGTTGATGTTATCTTGTTGTAACACTCCACATTCAGTGGGTGATCCACCTCATGTGGAATATTATATTATTTCTCCTACCTACCCACACCTATTTCCTACCTACCCTTGTTTCTTATTGAGCCACATGTCATGTTTGTGTGCTCACATATCCATAAGCTTTGCCTATATAAGAAGGCTCGTCTACATTGTTTGTATGGGCAATCAATCAATATCTTGTAATGATCCGGTTGATCATATTTTGCATCTTGATAGAATACAGTTTATTCCTACCATATATTTTGTCTTTCTTATTTGTGCTTTCCATTGCCTCTTGATCTTGGCAAAATCTCACATGGTATCAAAGTTGGTCCATGTCTCACAAGGATCTAAAACATTAAGAGTTGGTGATGACAATGAGAAGAATATGAGCCCAATTTAAATAAATTTATGCATCATTTTTAAGTCGATTATTGCAATAGTGAGACCCTAATCAAAGTGACTCTGAAACATAAGAGTAGAGGACATGCCTATGAAATCTTCACCATTAAAATTTCCTCACTTCGATATGCATCTAGAGTAATAGATAGATACATGGAAAGGTAAAAACAAAATAGTAAAAAAAATATATTTTCATAAAGTAACTTAGGATATTTGATCCATGTAAAATAATAGACCATTCTTGAATTCTTCTTACCTTTAGCACCCTGTTGAGACACATAAAATAGATAAATATATGTAATGAATAACATATTTGATATAATGTGGAGCTCCTTCTTCTTCATGTGGGGTTCCATGTTCTTTATTTTATGAGTCCTATGGAGGTGGACTCAGAGATTGATTTTAGTCATGTAGTTGGTTTCTTTAAGGCTTCTGCTATTAGGCTTGTTTCTTCCTTGAACGTTCTGTATGTTCTTCTGGTGCTGGTTGTGCTCTCTGCTGCTGAAGATTTTATAGAGGTGATTTTAATTGTAGAGTGTGTCGTGTTCTTTACTACTGATGATTCTATAGAGGTGGTCCTCGTTGCAGAGATGGTTGGTGAGACTCTCTTTGCCTTCACCTGATTTTGGAGAGAGGTCTCAATTTGGACTTTATCGTCACCTTGGGAGATCCCTTTGCAGTGATCGAGGATTGCTACCTAGCGGCCATTTTGAGGATGACTATAAGCTTGAGATTACACGGTATAGTTTACAAAGGAACATTAATGGTTTATTTTTTCCCTCATATTAGTTTAAAAGAATATTTATGTAATTAGTTTAAGAAATAATTTTTTTAGATAGGCTTACAAATTACATATTTTAGTTTTAAAAGAATTGAAAATATTATTATGAAATAAATTAAAAGAAATCAAATAATAATTCAATTTTTTTCTATTAATAGCATTTGAGAAATCCCAAACATCTAATATTATAATTTTTTCATTTTTTAAGTAAAAAATATAATCATAAATACAAAATTGACCTATCAATATTGACTATTCAATCTATAATAGAGAAGATATCCCTATTATTATTCTATACTTTCATTTTGTTTTATCAACAATATGATAAATATATTATTTAAAGAATCTTAGAAAATTACCAAAATATTCTAATTAGCAATAACTATCAATATATCCCAAAGAGTAAAAAACCAAGGAGGTTTTCTACAAACTCTCCATCTCTAGGACCCAAAAATAACCGTTGAAATAATAAAACAAAGCAAACTAAGACAAACAAAAGAAAACTAACTAAATCAAACCAAATTATTTTGAAGGTTAAAGAATTTGTGAGTATTGAGTAGAAGAAAAAGACACACAATTTGCATTCTAATAAGTGCAATTAACCTTAGAAGCTCATTTTATCAAATAATCCACGGCAATATTTTCTTTACTAGGAATATGTACAAATGAGATAGCCTAACAATCTATGAAACATAAAAACTATAATCAACACAAGAAGCCAAACTCCAAGAACTCTTGAAATCTTTCATTATTCTTAAATTTGGTTTAACTTTCTTGCTATGTTTTGTTTCTTAAGAAAGATTTTAATTTTGGTTTGAAGTTAATTAGTTACTCTCATTTTTTTGACACTCACTCTCCTTAATGATTGTGATCTTAACCTTGGTGTTGAGAACAAAACAAACTTCATGTCTCCATGCAAGCAGGAATGCAATTATTTGGTTCTTGAACTGGTTGGTTGCTAGTGATTAATCAATTAGAGACCAATTATATATAGAGCTCGATGATAAAAGGAAGAGGAATAAATTATTGAGGGGGGGTTAAGTGTAACAAGATGGTGAACAAAAAAGGTGACCACACACCAAAAAAACCAAAAACACAAGTAACATGCTCGAGTTATTTGAACAATCAAACAACCCAAATGCGTTATGGTTCGAAAAAAATATGAACCATAACTCATGGGGTTTTAATTTTAAAACCCTGTACGTATTGAATTTATTTAAAAATGTGATCGGGGTTTTAAAACTAAAGTACCCCAATCACATTTTTGTGATTATATGTATATTTTAAAAACAATCGACTGGGTCATTCTAACCCGTGTCTGACAAGAAAAACAAAGAACCCAAAAGTAGAAAATAGAACCTGGTCATGTTTTGTGCTCTAATAGCCAAATCATCATGGCATGCCATTGCAAAGGCAAGTCCTCATTTGTTTGTGCATTCTTGTTTCTTTTATTTAAAATTTTGTTGTATTTTCATAGTTTTTGATGTAATAAATTTGATATTAGATTCTCAAAACAATGCCCCACGATAAAATTTACCCAACGATAACCTCAAAGAAAACCCCAATGATATCCTTTAGATGGGAAACACTCCTAATCCTCCAATAAACCTTTCTCAAACCGTACATGAGGATTTAATAGGTTGTCTAGCACAAAATAGAGTCACCATTTCTCATTTAGTGTTGAGACTAAAGGCTTTACATCACTAGAAACATGTAGACCTTACCACAACCCTCAAAAAAGTGGTCAAAAGTGTTGATATAATTTCTAAACAAGTAAGTGAATGGAGCACATATAGAGATTCATGTCACAACTATTATGCATATGGCCTCTCATATGATGAAGTAAAAAAAAAAGAAATACGAAGAGAACAAATATGTTCTCTTTCGCAAACCCCCAAACCTAAGAGACCCTACCTCTTAATTCAAAGAGGTTTCCTATACATTGGTGTAATCACATGGTCATGAAAACAAATTTTTGGGATAGGTAGTGGATGGTCTTTAAACAAACTCCCTACAATAATTTTGAGTTGTCTTTATAGTTTTTGAGACAACTATATTGTGATTTCATCCTTCATTAGATACCTAATTATTTTGATATGAGGAGTTTCAAGGTAGAGGTAGATGCTCTACCTAGTATAGACTAGGAGCTCAACATGTACAAAACCCCTACAATTGGGTATTGGTAGCTATAAAACCCATTGCTCACGTGACAACCCCTATAGCCTTGAAGAAGTCTACAAAGATGGAAAATATTTATGTAGATGCCACACTAATCGACACCATCATCCAACATGGGTCATAGTTATCCTAGCCTCTTGGCCCAAATGATGGTGCAACATCTAGACCATCTACCTCCAACATGTCTAGCTCTAAACAATGCAGCACCTATTATGATTTTTTCTTTGGGGTTGATACCATTATACATGTAGATAGTTTGATCTCCCATCATTGTACACATTGCAAGGCTAGTTTTTAGGTTGGCACACCAAATGATTTGGTGTTCACAGATGACCTAATGGAGCAGGTCTTTGCTACTCAGGTATGTTGATTTGAATTTATAAAATTTTCTTTATTAAATAGTTTAAATTTTTAAATGTGAATATATTTTTAATTATAGGTTGAATTAAATTGATGCAAACATTATGCATTTCAGGATGTAGTAGTAGATTTTGGTATGTCATCGACCATTTCTGCCACAACTCATGCACTTGTATCTTCATGAGAGATTTATAAAAATTTATAGTTCATGTCAAAATAGAATAAGACCTTGAATTTATATTAATCTTTTATAAGATATATTAACTTTCTAGTGTATATTTGTGTGGGGTTTGAGAAGTCTTGATAATGGACCAGATTTCATAGGTGCATAGTTCCACCATTATGACCATTTCATTTGGCCTACAAAGCTATATGGTATTCTCTTTAGCACACATCTTGTTTACAATTTGTATTGAATATGTATATCATTTGAATTGTGATTAGTTAACTTATATGCTAATATGATATGTTGATGTATATTAATTATATTACTCTTTTAGAGTATGCCACATGTGGTTGAGATTCCTCCTTTGCAAAGGTCATTCTTGAGGACACCTAATCAAAAAAAGGTAATTGAACACAATTTTAATCAAGATATAATAGTTTCAAGAGCTTACACTAATTATTCTAGCATGGTTTAGATTATTATTTTTTAAATGTATTATGATTATACATGCACATGTAGATTGATCTAGTCTAACATTGTTTGACTTCTACGTGTACAATGATGACCAAGACCATTTATAACAATGATGAATGCACGTGATAATGCATTGGAAGAAGAGAAGTAAGAGGTATAAAAAAAATTTATTTTCTCAATTTCATGTGATTATATGCACAAATACATTCATTGTATTACAATCATATCATTTTACATACAAGAAACACTAATACCTATTTCATCAACAATGACCCCTCTATTAATCTTAGAGGATCCGGTTAATACTAAGAGGGGGGGCAGGGGCGGTGAATCAGTATTAACAACAATATCAAACTTAAAACTTGAACTGGAAAAGTTCACCAAATCAATCATAAACTAGTAATAAACTCTTTGCCATTACCGATAATCACTGATAACCAATTGTTAAACCGGTTTATCAAAACTGCTCATCAAGTGTTCATCAACATGCATAAACTGAAAGTAAAACATAACAACACATAAAAAAATTCACCATATGAACACCATTTTTTTCACGTGGAAACCCAAATAGGGAAAAACCACGGCGGGAATCGGTACTCACAAAAATTGTACACTCTTTCAGGATGCACCCTGTTAGGATTCTAGCCCGGTTAGAAGCTTACAAAGATGTCATGTTAGGAGTAGACCCTGTAAGGAGTCACCAAGTTAAGGGATCTAGATGATGAGACCTGTTAGGAGCTTTGACTTGATAGGATCAACCTTGTAAGAGGATTTAACACTCAGATGTTGAGCTACCCGGTTAAGGGATTTAAAATGTAAGGCCTGTTAGGACCTAAACGATTAACGGATTTTGCTGTTGTAACTGTTAGGATAACAACAGTGAATGATCTGGGCATAGCACTTAACTACTTGCTTGATCAGATCCAATTCTACTCCAAATCTGCTACACTCTGACAGATCTCTCACACTCTGGTTCGACTTCACACTCTTCTCAAAAACCATCGACACAACAAACATCAACTGTTACAAAACCCTAAGACTTACAACATAGATCATCAGAGATCTTTATAGATCATCATTGATCATTATATGGATTATTACCATCAATTAAAAATCAATTGAAACCGTTGAACAATCACCACATCTTGATCTCATACAAAGTCAAACCCTTAGAACACTCTTCTAAGTGCTTCGTTGATTCCCAAGAAATTCCATCTTCAAATGCACTAAAAAATCATTCAAATTTTTCACATGGTTTGTGCCACATCACCTCCAACATTTGAACTTGATGTAGATCACCACCAAACCAAAAATCGTTACTGGTTAAGATAATTCTTTATTGATCCTTAAACCCTTCTTAAACTGTAGCAAAAATTCAACATAAATCACAAACATGATTTCTGATAACCAAAACATGATGCGGTTCTGGTTAGATACATATTATAATGATGCAAACTCACATTCCAAACCATGACACTTCAATCATCACCAATTGCCAGATCTAATCAAAATATTTCCTCATTTACCTGTTAAGGTCCTAATTCCCAGTTCACAGTCTTCAGTACCGGTAAGGCATTTCCAATAGACCAAAAAGATTTAGATGAAAAAATACAACATAGTAAACATCAATTGCCATCAATGACAACACAAATAGTAGATCAAATTCATCCAATCATGCAATCTCAATCTCTTCATCACAATGTCATCACAAACATTCCTTTATCGGTTTAGTCATCATTCTTCATATGTATCAGTTATGTCAATCATGCCAATATTACCCCCCTTTGGCATTGATGAAACACCAACATATCAAACTAAAATCATGTTGCTCAATTCTGGAACTTCTCTGCTACACTTCACTCTTTTGTTGGTTCTTCTCTTCTCCACCTGAAACTAAATCTTCATTTCTTCTTCCCCTTTCTATTACATATCTTCTCCCCTTTGAGAGTAATTCCAAAGGTGAATATGCATCATCGACCATCAAATTTGTTGTTGTTGTCTTCAACATCTCTATGAATTTCATCTAAGATGCTCCCCCTACAGAGTAGCCACTTTCATCAATCCATAGCGAAAAGTTTTCAATAAGCATACTGGATTGATGCATCTCCTGCATCCTAGTTTTTCCTGTGTAGAGGTCTGACCCCTAATTTACCTCTAAGGTACTCAAAGGTATTCTTCGGTAATGGTTTTGTGAAAATGCCTGCTAGTTTCTCTTTGCTTGTCACATACTCCATTCTAAATTGTTTTTCCTGTACTCGCTCCCTTAGAAAGTGATATTTCAATTCTATGTGTTTAGTTCTTGTATGTAATACAAGATTTTTTAAATATTAATTGCACTTGTATTGTCACAATAAATAGTTATCAGTTCAGACATATCGAGTTTAAAACCCTCTAACACATGTCTCATTCAGATTGCCTACGTGCAATTCATTGATGCTGCAACATACTCTGTCTTTGTTGTTGACTATGAAACAAAATTTTGCTTCTTACTTGTCCAAGCAACCAATCTACCTCCAAGAATAAAATCTTCACCGATAGTGCTTTTCCTATCATCAACATTGCCTTCCCAATCTCCATCAGTAAACACTTCCAAAGAAAAATCATTTTTATAAGGATACCATAAGCCATAATCTATTGTGCCTTTCAAGTACCAGAATATCCTTTTCACCACTACTAAGTGAGTCTCCTTGGGATCCTTTTGAAATCTAGAAACCAAACTAACAACATGTACAATATGAGGCCTACTGTGAACAACATAATGCAACTTACCAAACTCATTAGAAGTAAATTCTCCTCCCCGGTTAGATCTCCAACATTTCAAATTCTTCCCGGTTTCTTTCTCAACTAAAGCTTTGAATGCTTTGAATTTACTAAATGCCTCAAACTTTTCTCTTAGAAAAGTTACCCACATCATCTTGGAAAAATCATCAATGAAAATCATGAAATATCTATCACCAAAATAGCTCTTAGTCCTCATAGGACCACAAAGATCAATATGAACCAAATCTAGAATATTTTCTAAAGAAAAAGACTTACTCTTAAAAGATACACAAGTCATTACCCATCTGAAAATCCTTCAATAACACAATATCCAGTTTAACAAGCTGGCCCAAACCTCTCACAATACTTGATTTACTAACCTTTATCAAATTGTCAAAATTAACATGACAAAACCTCTTATGCCATAACCAGTTGTCTTCAATCTTTGCCAACAAATAACTATTCACATTAGTATTCAGATGAAAAAGATTACCTCTTGTTTTCTTTCCAGTAGCAATCAATTCTCCATTAATTCCAAGAATCCTGCACACTCCACTTTTAAATTCTAGAAGATATCCCTTATCATTTAATTGACCAACACTCAAAAGGTTATGTTTTAATCCATCAACCCAAAATACATCATCTGCATTACTTTTTCCATTTAATGAAATAGTTCCTTTGCCTTTAACTATGTAGGGTGAGTTGTTACCAAACCTTACCACACCATCATGAAATTGTTCAAGAGATAAGAACTTGTTTCTATCACTGGTCATGTGGTGTGAGATACCACTATCTATTATCCATTCATCATTGATATCCATGTGAGACACCAATGCCTTTTCATTAGTCAGATCTTCCTTCACAACAACAAACACTATCTCCTCATTGTCATCTTCTTCTAATTCTTCATCAGTTACACCTTCATCCACTGCAACATAGCAATGTTTCTGTCATTTTCCTTTTTATCACCATTAGGACAATTAGTAGCAATATGTCCAATCTTATTGCAGGAAAAACACTTGAAGGGTAATTTACCTTTATACTTACTAGTGCCTCTCAGAAATATTTTAGCCAATAGTGCCTCCAGTTCCATCAGATGATCTTCATTATCATCCTCACCTCTGCTACTACCATGACTAGACCTGTAGTCATGATTATGAAATATATCCTTTCCTTTCCTCACAGATGTACTAGTTACAGAATCTTTAAAAGCAAATTCAGACGGTTTAGAAACACTAAATTATCAAATTTGTTTAACTCAAATGCAGTCAACTTTCCAATAAGAGAATCAACAGTCACATTATCTTTAGAAATAGATCCCAGTTCTTGAATTGCAGAAACTCTAATAGCATATTGTGGTAGGAGAGTTCTAATCATTTTACTAACAACAATATCATCATCAATCTTACCTCCAGCACTCTTAATACCACCTACAACTTCTTTAACACTTTGACCATATTGTGAAATGTTCTCACCATCAACCAATTTCATGTCATCAAATTTCCCTCTTAAACTTTCTTATTTTGCTCTTTGAACATGTTCATCTCCTCCAAATCAATTCTAATTTCTCCCATACCTCAAATATAGTTTCTAATCCATGAACATCTATATACTCAGAGTCAGATAAAGTACTTACAATTGCTTCCAAGGATTGAATTTTTTCTTGTTGTTCTTTAAGCTCATCTAGTGTCAAGGGGCTAGTTGTAGGAGCAACATACTTGTTTATCACATGATTCCAATATTGAGCACCCAATCCTTTAATGTATATCTTCATCCAACCTTTCCATATCCAATAGTTGTCCTTGGTAAACTTGGGACCCTCCTTCATCATCTTTCTTCAGGATCTTTCCCTCAAGTTGTTAAGTTTTTTGCACACTAAGGACCAATTCTCTGATACCAATTATTAATCTGAGAGGATCCGATTAATATTGAGATTGGGGGTGAATCAGTATTAACAATAATTCAAACTTAAAAATTGAACTTGTAAAACTTCACCAAATCAATCATAAACCAATAATAAACTCTTTACCATGATCAATAATCACTGATAACCAACTGTTAAACCAGTTTATCAGAACTGCTCATTAAGTGTTCATCAACATGCATAAACTAAAGTTAAAACATAACAGGACATAAAAACATTTACCATATGAACACCATGTTTTTCACGTGGAAACCCAAATAGGGAAAAACCACGGTGGGAATTGGTACCCACAAAAATTGTGCACTCTTTCGGAATGCGCCTTGCTAGGAGCCTAGCCTAGTTAGAAGCTTACAAAGATGCCTTGTTAGGAGCAAACCCTATTAGGAGTCACCCGGTTAAGGGATTTAGATGATAAGCCTTGTTAGGAGCTTTGACCTGTTAGGATCAACCTCACATGAGGATTTAACACTCAGATGTTGAGCTACCCGGTTAAGGGATTTACAATGTAAGGCCTATTAAGACCTACCCGGTTAAGGGATTTTGTTGTCGTAAATGTTAGGATAACAACAATGAATGATCTAGGTATAACACTTAATTTCTTACTTGATAAGATCTAATTCTACTCCTAATCTGCTACACTCTGGTAGATCTATCACACTCTGGTTTAGCTTCACACTCTTCTCAAAAACCGCCGACACAACAAACATCAACTGTATCAACATAAATAGCCTTTACAACTTAGTCGGTTAAAAAACCCTAAGACTTACAACATAGATCATCACATATCTTTACATATCATCATTGATCATCATATGGATCATTACAATCAATTACAACTGTTGAATGATCACTGCATCTCGATTTGATACAAAGTCAAATCCTTAGAACACTCTTCTAAGCGCTTTGCTAATTCCAAATAAGTTCCATCTTCAAATGCACCAAAACATCATTCAAACATTTCACGCAGCTTGTGCCACATCACCTCCAATATTTGAACTTGATGTAGATCACCGCCTATTAGTTAACAGATTGGATTTCCCAAAATTTATTAACAAATACTCATGCTCGCCCCATAGGAAACCAATGAAACCAACAGTTGGGTAAATAATGTTAATTTACCCTCTGCATAAGGGTACAGCTCCCCATATGATATTCAATGAATTTTGACCAAACTTTATCATATAATTCACTTTTAACCAGAAAGCAAAGAAAGGCTTTAACATTCACTTGTCAACACAAAATGAACACCTCACAAAGATTATTGGAATGCATAACAAAACATTAAATTTCAAATAATGATTATCCTATATGAAGTGATCAAAATATTTGAACTATGATTGATACTCGCTCATGCCTCACAGAACAAAGGGAATCAGAATATTCAAATGCTTTCAACTAATTTCATTCATCAGATTGATTCACAGACTTAATATTTGATAAAAATCAGAGAAGGGAATCCAATACATGAACATATAAATATCCCAACAAAAAATTTTATATATTCAAACGCACAGGTTTCAAAAGTTGTATTAGACATTCCATTCCATTCAAAGATGGGGTATTTCACTGAAATTAACAAGTCAAATAGCCTGCTGTCTTAATTTTACAAAATTTTATGGATCCCCACCAAAACATCCATTCCTAATACTTATAGCCACCAGGCTAACCTAATAGCTAAACACAAAGCTTCAAGAAACAACCGTTTGTAACTGAAATTAACTAAAAATGGCTAAGAGCCGTAAACAGAGCTATAATTGCAAAACAGGAAATGGTTCTTGATTTGTCTTACTGGTGTGTTGTGCCACGTATATTTCGCCACTCCATATGAGCTGCTGAAAAGTTGTGAACAACCTGATAATGTGGGAGCCCAATGTGCAAGATGTGTTCCTTCCAAACCTCTTTGTCCATACTCACTTCCATAACTTTAGTTTTGTGTGTTTCCAAGTGATCAGAGCAGACAACCAACATAGATTCGATTCTGGCAACTCTAGAGAAGTCGTCTTTGGTTAAAGATTTTGATTCTTTAACCAGGTTCATCTTTTCTTTGAAATTCTCCACCATATCCACTGCCTGCTCGATGGTTTGTCCGTCTTCCTTAACAAGCTATACATCAATGCACTTCAAATCTTTTTGCATTACAGCAACGAGTTCTTTCAATTCTTTTAACAACTTAATGGATTCTTCATGGCCTTTCTTAATGATTGAATTTCTCCATTCAATATTTTCATTTGCCACATACAATATCTTGTCATCCAAATCTTTAACCGCCTTTTCAGTGAGAAATTTCATGACACCATATTTCTGCACGTCTTTCATCTGGATCAGCACTAAAATACCTCCATTACTGGCCCTAATACACCTGTTACTAGCATCATATTTGCTCATGCATGCATACACTAATTCGGGGCAAGGAGCAGCGATTGGGAAAGCAACAGCTTCAACCAGACCACTGTGAACTATCTTTTCCATCATGGAATTGGCTTTTGGATTCTTAGCCCTTTCTAGAAAATTCTCTAACTCATCTTGAACTAAAGTCATATCATCTAATTCTAGAAGGGTACTAATTAAGCATGAGGTTCGACCCAAGTTCAGAAGAATTGGTCTCATGTTTGCTTAAAATTGCATCAATCAGATGGCATTCAACCCCGAGGCAAGGAATTACACTAACAATTTCAGAGCTAAAATAGAGCAGGGGAGGTTAGTGATTAAACTCACCTATCTTCACCATCAAACTATGTAACCTTCGGAAAAACTGAGCTAAATTACCTTCCGCGTCCTTACTCTTCGCCAGCAGCAATAATGATTTTCTTACCCGAGAAGCATCATATTTAAGGACGGAAAAAACTGACAAGTACCAAAGCATGCTTCGCCCCAGCTCATTTATCCCTGTAAAACTTCCCATGATTTGATATAGTTTTGACATGGTCATTAATTAAAAATCAATTCCACACGGTCGACATGCTTTCTCATGATTGCTTTCCATAATTATAGTTTGAAAACACAAAAAATGAGGAATATTATGTTCCCATCACGCCGCCTTTATCTCCCAAACACCATCGGGCTGATTTGAAATAACGCTTTGAACCTTGAACTATTTCAAAAGAAGTTCATTGGTTCAAAGTTCAAAGACAAAAGATCGACACTTGCAGCAAAGAAGAAAGAAACGAAAGAAAATTTCAATGATGCGAAAATGATCCTTGACCCTTGAACCATTCCAAAAGTGGTTCAACGGTTCAAGTTCAAGATGACCACAAGGACTGACGTTAAAGGGACAACCGCAATACATAAGACAAAAGACCGATTGAACCTTGAACCTTGATCCAGAAAGGTTCAAAGTTCAAGTTCAACGACTATGCTAATGAAGACTTAGAACTTAATAGACCACATTTCCTTTGAACCAGAAATTTGAACTTTATAAAGGGTTCAACAGATGAGTATGAAACTCAAATTAATGAAGACTTAAGCTTTACGATACTCAATAAAATAATGACCCCTAATTGATAAGCTATAAGCGGATAAGTAAGGGGTAACAATGGCTCTGACTGGGGACTAGGACTGTGAAGGACTAGGAAGGGACTTAGAATCTTTGGTTATGCATTAAGACAAAGATGAGGGCCCAAAACAGACACAGCTAAAAACAACAAAAACTTGACACAACAAAACTAACACAACAAAATTGAGTTATGTATAGAAGATGCAGGTAATACCTACTTACAATTTGTAGAGCTTGAGATCCTATCCATTATAAGACAGGGGAAGAACAGTACCATCCACATAGGCTAGCTTGAAGGAATTTGGTCCCTTTACTTCATGAATAAAAAATGGACCCTTCCACAACGACTCAAATTTTCCATGTGCTCCCTTCGGCTCCCTCTGTTTGTCCCAGAGTAGGACTTGGTCTCCCTGCATAAATTTCCTTGGCCTAGCTTTGCAATCAAAAATCTTTTTAACCCACTGTTGATGCTCTATAATGTGATCAACTAGCTTCTCCCTTTCCTCTTCTATCCTGATTAAATACATAATTCTCTTTTCCAACGCATTTTGAAAATACATATCTTCAATGACTGTTTGCAATTTAGAAGCTGCCAATTCAAGAGGAAGTGAGAGTTGAGCCCCAACTCCATACACAAGTTCAAAAGGTGGCATACCAATTGCTCATTTGGGAGAAGTCCTGTCTGCCCACAAAGCTTCATATAGCCTTTTGTGCCAATCTTTAGCATTCTCACTGACCAATTTCTTCATGATATTTATTAGATTTTTATTATTGGACTCTGCTTGACCATTACCCTGTGGATAATAGTCAGAGGAATGCACCAAAGAAATGCCATGATCATAACAAAACGTAGATATTTCATAGGAGGAAAAATTTGTAGCGTTATTAGTCACTATCTTCAATGGTACCCCAAAGCGAACCACAATATTTTCCTTTATGAACTCACATACTACTTCTAAGGTTGTTCTCCTAACAAGTACTTCTTCTACCCACTTAGTAAAATAGTCTGTGGTCGTGAGAATATGTGTGTGTCTAGCGCTAGAGGGGGGTGTCAATGGACCAATGAAATCTAATCCCCATTGTTTGAAAGGTTCTTCCACGACTACTGGTCTGAGAGGTAAAGCAGCTAGTTGCGGTTTTCCTGTAAAGAATTTACATTTGTCACACTTAGCAACCTAGGTATATGCATCTTTAAACATGCCAGGCCAATAATAGCAGTTCCTTAATATCTTGTAGGCGGTGATTGTAGAAGAGAAGTGTCCACTGCAAGCATCATCATGAAATGATTTCAACAAGGCCTCACACTGTGCTTTATCCACACACCTCAAGAAAGTTCCATCTAAACCTTTCTTATATAATATGTCATCAAAAATAACATACTTAGCTGATTTTAACTTTAAATTCCTTTTCTCTCTTGGAGACAAATGCGTAGGACATTCTCCATATGTTAAATAAAAGGATACATCGATAAACCATTCATCCTGCAAGCTAACAAACAGAGCTAATGACAAACTTTCTTCTTCTTCTTTATTTTCTGCCATCAGGCGACATAATCCCTATCCATGAACTAACTTTGTTAGCCTAATATCCAAGTCAAATTCTTGAACCTTTGAAACCCAAGTTGCTCTATTATTCATTCCCACTTCTTGCTGAGTCAAGATACTTTTAATAGCAGAATTTGGCACAAAAACAATTGAATGAGAGTGCAATATTTAATACCTAAAATGCTTAATAGCTTTAACAACTACGAAAGCCTGCTTCTCATTCAACGAATAGTTTAATTCATGCTTTTTAAGCGGGATACTCATAAATGCGATAGGAAACTCTTCACCGAGTTCATTCTTCTATAGGAGACTACCAGACATTGTATGCTCTGAAGCGTAATAGTAAATGATAAAGTTTTTCTTGAAATCAGGATTAATTAATGTTGGAGCATGAGCAATGGCCTTTTTAACCTCTTCAAAAGCTTTTTTTGCTTCCTCCTTCCATTTAAAGATCTATTTTTCACTCATCATTCCTACAATATGTTTAGTGATTTCAGCAAAATCTGGCACAAATCTCCTAAGAAAGCTTACCTAACCAAAGAATGATTTGACACCACTCCTGTCCGATGACAAACTCAGCTGTTGGATAGCTCTAACACGATCAGGATCAATCTTGATACCATCTTGGGAAACTATATGTCCTAAAAGCTTTCCTTCAGTAACATAGAAAACTGATTTCTTTGGATTAAGAGAAATACCATGATCTCGACATCTTTGCAACACAGTTTCTAAATCCTTGAAATGATCTTTCCTTTGCTTAGAGAAGACCGTCAAATCATCTAGATACACAACAATGGTCTTACCAATCAGGTGACCAAATGAAAGGTTCATTGCTCTTTGGAAAGTGGCTCCAACGTTTATCAAACCGAAAGACATGTGATTATAAGCAAAAGTTCCCCATGGTGTTGTAAAGGTTGTTTTGTGTTGATCTTCTTTTGCCACACTTACCTGATTATATCCAGAGAAACCATCAAGCATCGACATCATTTCAGATCCGGCAATAGCTTGGAGGATGTGATCCATCACTAGTAAAGGATAATTGTCTTTCAAGCTAGCTTGATTCAGATTCCAAAAATCAATACAAATTCTTATTTCTCCATTTTTCTTATGAACCAGAACAATATTAGCCACCCATGTGGAATGATGGATTGGATAGATAATCCTTGCCTAAAGCATTTTATCTATTTCTCTGAAAATAGCATCTGCAACTTTGGGGTTGTAATTCCTTAGTTTTTGTTTGAAAGGTGCCACTCCTGGTTTAAGGGGAATATGATGTTGAAATTGGCCATTTATAAAATCTTTCAAATCTTCATAGGACCAGGCAAAAACATCAAAAAAACTTCGCAACAGTTCAACGAACCAATACCTTTCTTTAGGAGTGCAACATTTACCCAAATTGACCATTTTTGGATCATTTTCATCACCGATATTAACTTTCTCATATTCACCTGATGTATAAGCATCTTGGGAATCAGTTATTTTTACATACTTGTCATTGCGGTCGAACAGGCTTTCTAAGGTTACTAACCCTTTTAGAATTCGATTCCCTTTAAGTTGAACCACTCCTTCTCTGAAGCTTCCCTTCTCATCTAGACAAAACTCATTGCATTGATTCTCAGAACCTTCAAAATAAGATGGAGCAAACATTGCAGCATTTTGTAAGAACTTATCAATATGTTTATCATCTTCAAACACTTGCCAGAAATGTGAATTATTAGGGACATTAGGACGATATATTACGTCAATTCTATAAACATCAGTACCAAAATCTAGATGTGGAAGTAATAAAGATGTTGATACTGCCAAAGAATCTGTGCAGGAATTTTGACTCCTGGGAATAGCTTCTATTGAAAATGCATCAAAATACTCAATTTCATCCCATAATCTATTTCTATAATGTTTAAGCCTCTCATTTTTCACATAATAATGGCTACGAACCTGATTTACAATCAATTCCGCATCACCCTTAGTGCACAATAGTATAATTCCTCTTTTCTTGGCATGTTCAATTCCTAGAAATAATGCTTCATATTCTACGGTGTTATTCATATTTTTAAACTCTAGTTTAAATGAGAAAGGAATCTTCTCACCCTGTGGAGAAATAAGTACCACTCCAGCGCCAGACTCGGCAGATGCACAGCTTCCATCAAATTCCATTGTCCACAACCCTGCAGTGTGATCAATCACATCTTCTGACGTACACTTTTAATCATCAAAGAAAAGCAAATAGTTACCAAATTCACATTCCTGATACAATATTTGTGACTTTGGATCATCAGAAGGGAAAACCGTATATTTGGATTTCGATTAAGGTATGAGAGTAATTTTTTGTTTACCTACCTGAATCACCGCTTCAGACCAGTCCATTTTAATCTCACCACTAAATCCTTACAAAAGGTTCTGCTCAAGAGAATTCCATAACTTGTGGGGATATCAACAACTAATATAGTTAGCTTTACTCTTTTATCCGGATGAACTGCCAGAGAAACCTGAGCATCTTTAATCTAACCAAGCAAGGGCACCTATTTTGAATCCATTGAATAACACTTCCCAAAAGTTTTAGTGAGTGGGAAACCTAATGCTTTGGCAACTGCAGAAAGCATTATATTATCCGAGGCTCCCGAGTCAATGATGCAATTATTGAGCTTATATCCATTGATAAATAAAGACACATAAAACGGCTCAGGTCTTAGATCAGACATGTGCGATGATTCAATTGGTTCATCAACAGATGTCTTAGATGTAGAAGTAGCAGACAATTCCACAGCCTCGTTATATTGTGAGGGTTCAAGATTTATCAATGGTAAACTTGAGGGCTTCAGTTGAGAATTTCCTTCATGCACATACTTAATTAGCTTTCTAATTCTTTAGGATTCAACTTAAGGTATTCAGTAGGCGAGATTTGAATCCTTGATGCCTTACAAAACTCCACGATATCAAAAGAAGTATCATACTCAGACCGCTTGAACATTTGAACTTCTTGAACCTTTGAACCATTCTCATAATTTCAGTTCATGACTTCTTTACTTTTAATTAAAGTTTCAGGAGAAGTAGGGGTACTTGTATATTTAAAATCTCGATGACTCCTAGTAAGAACGGCACAAGAGGAATCTTCAAGGGTCACCAATATATCACCTCCTCTATCTGAATCTGAGTCATATTCAAGGAAGTGTATTCCAGAGTCGCCAAGCTACCCATGAACTTCTCCTTCTGAACCAAGTTCGCTTATGACTTCTCCTGTACTAAGCATCTATGCATGTTGTACCATTTCAGGGCATGAACTACCATCATGATCATCCGTTAAGTGAAAAACACACATGTTTCCTCTATGTGGTGGTGGTTCAATGGCTAGTCTTTGTTGAACTGGAGGAAGTTGTAGAGTTTTATTCCCAATCCCTATAGGTTGATTATTAATTCTTCTTGGTACATCTTGATAAGGCTGAGGATAGGAAGTACTAGCCTTAGGTAGCTGCCTTTTGAGAGCAATTACATCATTCATCAGTCTCTAGATTACAGGGTCAGATGAAGTTGCGGAAGTTGATGACTGCAAAGTAGCAGTTTGAATTTCTCTCTTCCACTTACCCACATTAATTAAGTCATCCTCTAACTCTACTGCAAAAGTTTTGGCAGTGGCTAAATCTTGCACTCTTTGTCTACGAATAAAGAAACTTATTTATGCAGGCATTACATTAATAAAGAAACACTTCAAATTATCATCAGAAGGCCTTCGATTAACTGGAATCTTATGAACAATTTTATCAAATTTCACCACAAAATCCCTCATTGTTTCAGGAATCTCTTTTTTTAATTGGGCTAACTGGGCTACGAGGGAATGCTCATCTTCTGCTACTTTGAACCTATCCTCGAACCTAGTTTTCAAATCTTGCCAATTTGTTATTACACCATTCGGCAAATGATAAAACCAATCAGCTGCTCCATCAGTTAATGTCTGTACAAACAACCTTATTGCTACATCTTCATGTTGAACAGCTAAAACCCCACATGCAGCATTAAATGCATTTAAATGTTCATCAACTGTCACTCTTCCATCACCATTGAACCTGGGTAAGTGTTCTCTAGACCCTTTAGGCAAAGAATGCAGATTGGTACCAAGAGCAAGTGGTCCTATAGCTGGACCCCACGGATTATTCCCAGCCATGGGAATTACAATATTCAAAGGAGTAGGATTAATTATAGAAGGAAGGGTAACACCATGCAAGGTTAAGGTGTGACAAACAGAAGTTTGGGGAGAAACAGGGGAAGAACTTGGGGATCTACTCCTTTCTCTTCTTTTGGGTGTAAAGGAAGGGAAAATTTTCAAATTTTGCAAGTCTTGAAAAACTGGATCAACTATCCCTTCACGCCTTTGAGACCTAGTGTACCTTCTTGGCTCCAATGTGCTCACGATTCACAAGTTCAAGCAAACTGGAAACTAATCATTACTATTTCTTGTGCCTATGTAAATAGTCTTATTATTCGACTCCCCAGCAGAGTTGCCAAAAATCTGTTAGTTAACAGATTGGATTTCCCAAAATTTATTAACAAATACTCATGCTCGCCCCGTAGGAAACCAATGAAACCAACAATTGGGTAAATAATGTTAATTTACCCTCTGCATAAGGGTACAACTCCCCATATGATATTCAATGAATTTTGACCAAACTTTATCATATAATTCACTTTTAACCAGAAAGCAAAGAAAGGCTTTAACATTCACTTGTCAACACAAAATGAACGCCTCACAATGATTATTGGAATGCATAACAAAACATTAAATTTCAAATAATGATTATCCTATATGAAGTGATCAAAATATTTGAACTCTGATTGATACTCACTCATGCCTCACAGGACAAAGGGAATCAGAATATTCAAATGCTTTCAACTAATTTCATTCATTAGATTGATTCACAGACTTAATATTTGATAAAAATCAAAGAAGGGAATCCAATACATGAACATATAAATATCCCAACAGAAATTTTTATATATTCAAACGCACAGGTTTCAAAAGTTGTATTAGACATTCCATTCCATTCAAAGATGGGGTATTTCACTGAAATTAACAAGTCAAACAATCTGTTGTCTTAATTTTACAAAATTTTATGGATCCCCACCAAAACATCCATTCCTAATACTTATAGCCACCAAGCTAACCTGATAGCTAAACACAAAGCTTCAAGAAACAACCGTTTGTAACTAAAATTAACTAAAAATGGCTAAGAGCCGTAAACAGAGCTATAATTGCAAAATAGGAAACGGTTCTTGATTTGTCTTATTGGTGTGTTGTGCCACGTATATTTCGCCACTCCATATGAGCCGCTGAAAAGTTGTGAACAACCTGATAATGTGGGAGCCCAATGTGCAAGATGCATCCTTCCAGACCTCTTTGTCCATACTCACTTCCATAACTTTAGTTTTGTGTGTTTCCAAGTGATCAGAGCAGACAACCAACATAGATTCGATTCTGGCAACTCTAGAGAAGTCATCTTTGGTTAAAGATTTTGATTCTTTAACCAGGTTCATCTTTTCTTTGAAATTCTCCACCATATCCACTACGTGCTCGATGGTTTGTCCGTCTTCCTTGACAAGCTGTACATCAATGCACTTCAAATCTTTTTGCATTACAACAACAAGTTCTTTCAATTCTTTTAACAACTTAATGGATTCTTCATGGCCTTGCTTACTGATTGAATTTATCCACTCAATATTTTCTTTTGCCACATACAATATCTTGTCATCCAAATCTTTAACCGCCTTTTCAGTGAGAAATTTCATGACACCATATTTCTGCATGTCTTTCATCTGGATCAGCACTAAAATACCTCCATCACTGGCCCTAATACACCTGTTACTAGCATCATATTTGCTCATGCATGCATACACTAATTCGGGGCAAGAAGCAATGATTGGGAAAGCAGTGGCTTCAACCAGACCACTGTGAACTATCTTTTCCATCATGGAATTGGCTTTTGGATTCTTAGCCCTTTCTAGAAAATTCTCTAACTCATCTTGAACTAAAGTCGTATCATCTAATTCTAGAAGGGTACTAATTAAGCATGAGGTTCGACCCAAGTTTAGAAGAATTGGTCTCATGTTTGCTTAAAATTGCATCAATCAGATGGCATTCAACCCCGAGGCAAGGAATTACACTAACAATTTCAGAGCTAAAACAGAGCAGGGGAGGTTAGTGATTAAACTCACCTATCTTCACCATCAAACTATGTAACCTTCAGAAAAACTGAGCTAAATTACCTTCCGTGTCCTTACTCTTCGCCAGTAGCAATAATGATTTTCTTACCTGAGAAGTATCATATTTAAGGATGGAAAACACTGACAAGTACCAAAGCATGCTTCGCCCCAGCTCATTTATCCCTGTAAAACTTCCCATGATTTGATATAGTTTTGACATGGTCATTAATTAAAAATCAATTCCACATGGTCGACATGCTTTCTCATGATTGCTTTCCATAATTATAGTTTGAAAACACAAAAAATGAGGAATATTTTGTTCCCATCACGCCGCCTTTATCTCCCAAACACCATCGGGCTGATTTGAAATAACGCTTTGAACCTTGAACTATTTCAAAAGAAGTTCATTGGTTCAAAGTTCAAAGACAAAAGATCGACACTTGTGGCAAAGAAGAAAGAAACGAAAGAAAATTTCAATGATGCGAAAATGAACCTTGACCCTTGAACCATTCCAAAAGTGGTTCAACGATTCAAGTTCAAGACAACCACAAGGACTGACGTTAAAGGGACAGCCGCAATACATAAGACAAAAGACCAATTGAACCTTGAACCTTGAACCAGAAAGGTTCAATGTTCAAGTTCAACGACTATGCTAATGAAGACTTAGAACTTAATAGACCACATTTCCTTTGAACCAGAATTTTGAACTTTATAAAGGGTTCAACAGACGAGTATGAAACTCAAATTAATGAAGACTTAAGCTTTACGATACTCAATAAAATAATGACCCCTAATTGATAAGCTATAAGAGGATAAGTAAGGGGTAACACCGCCAAACCAAAAATCTTTACCGGTTGAGAGAATTATTTACCAGTCCTTAAACTCTTCTTAAACCCTAACAAAAAAACAACATAAATCATAAACATGATTTCTGATAGCCAAAACATGACGTAGTTCTAGTCAGATAGATATT
Organism: Cryptomeria japonica; assembly: GCF_030272615.1. Lineage (NCBI taxonomy): Eukaryota > Viridiplantae > Streptophyta > Pinopsida > Cupressales > Cupressaceae > Cryptomeria > Cryptomeria japonica. The sequence goes on along the minus strand of NC_081414.1, from coordinate 750,854,498 downwards.
ATATAATGATACAAACTCGCATTCCAAACCGCAACACTTCAGTCATCACCAATAGCCAGATCTAATCAAAACATTTCCTTGTTTACCGATTAAGGTCCTAATTCCCAGTTCACTGTCTTCAATACCGGTAAGGCATTTATGGTTGACCAAAAAGATTTAGATGACAAAATACAACATAGTAAACATCAGTTGCCATCAATGACAACATAAATAACTGATCAAAGTCATCCAATCATGTAATCTCAATCTCTTCATCACAATGTCATCACAAACAATCCTTTACCGGTTCAATCATCATTCTTCATCTGCATCAGTTATGCCAATCATGGCAACACCCTCCTAGGATAACAAGAGAACTATTAGAGCCTCTGGTACATGTTTATTCTATTTTTAAATATATGTTTTTTATTAAGATAAAAAGGGTTTTACAGGGACTCGAAACCCAAATCCAAAAAAACACAGAGAATCAGTGAGACAATCTAGAAACAACAGCTAAAAAGAAACAAAATAGGGGCACAACCCCACAGTGCCCTGCAACAAAACTACATAGAAGCACTGAGCCATCTAGCAAAAACTTAAACAAAAAAGCTCCTGATTTTTCTCCACAAAGTTTTTTTTGATATCTTCCAGTTCCTCCACAATGCTCCCCGTGGTGCTCTTCTCTTGAACCCTGTTCCTGGTTCTTGTAAATGAACCTGTAGAATCTTGCACCTTTGGAATATTGTTGATTGACTGAGATTGATGGATTTTCATTTTCTCATTTATCTTTTTGATGCCTTTCACACAATTATTCATAGTTTTTTTGTGATCTCAACTAGATTCATGTGACTTCCTTTAATGTCTACCAAATCTTTCTCCAAGTTGGCAATTCTGGATTCATGCCTTGTTTTAATGACCTTAACATCTTCAGTTAATTTTTGGGTCATTTTAAGGAGTTTATCTATTTTATTATGCATTAGAGTCTAGGTGAAAGTATTAATAATTTTAGATATTCCTTGTTTGATGATGCTGATTTCACTGATCACCCACCAGAAGCACTTCTCCTAACTGTAAGTGGAGTTGGCTAGTAGCATGTCAATATCCACCGAATCACTTTTACTATTTTTCGGGTCCACCTAGTCCAGGTTTAGGGGAATATCCAACTTGATCTCATTATCCTCTTTGCCATTTGGATCCATAGATTTCCCCATGTTTTTCTTTTTAAAACTAACATTACCCATTTCTAGGGGAGGAGGGGTAATGTTCTTTTTGGCTGCCTTTACGGGGGGGTGGGTTTAAACTTACTACTACTATTAGTTCTAGGAGTGACCTTAGAAGGGGGAACCTCTTCCTTAGAGGGCCTATACTCTGGGTCTTCTTCCGACCCTTCAAGGTCCTACCAATCCATATCCATCCCTTCATCCTCAATTTCGCTTTCAGACACAACATGCACATCATGACCAGTCTAGAATTTGGGATCACTATCACATTTGAGAGCCGACGAGGGCTTGACTTCATGTTTTTTTAGCATGTTCTATTATAAGAAGGATAAGACCCTCATGTAAAATAGGGTTTTCACAGTTCTTTGCATGATTGGAGAGACTATGCTCCAAGAAGATAACACGTAAAATGACATAGAAATTTTCCTATCATGTCAAACGGTTTAAAATAGTGAAATGCTAGGAAAAAATACTGACATATTGTAAATATATGTTTAGATAGAAGTAGATATATTTATAGTTTACATTTCTTTGTTATCTATCTATCTATCTATCTATCTATCTATCTATCTATCTATCTATCTATATATATATATATATATATATATATATATATATATATATATATATATATATATAAACTTGTATCAAGTATATTTTAATTGGTTAGGCTCCTTCATGATCTGAGCATAACACTGATCCTCTACTTCACCAATTTGGTAGGAATCCCAATCGTGAAAGGGGACCATCATTTTTATAATGCATTTCAGTAAGAAAAAAATAGACATGAGGTAACCAACAATTCAATTGTAGAGAAATTATAGTACAATAATTATTTTGATGTTAAAATGACAATTGTAAATTATTATTGACATAAAAGCAATCTAATTTGTTATTTGAATTGTTGTGTAGGCATCTATAGAGCCACGTAGTACTTCAAAGAGGCTCGATTTCGATGATCCACCACAACTATAAGATTTTCTAGAGTAATATACTAAAGTTATGGTAATTGAATGATGATACATGTAGCCAATTGATATTTTATTGTATATCAACCTTGAGATGGCATATACCATAGTTTTGTAAAATTTGTATTGAGTTGGCACATGTGCCATTTCTGTACATTTTATTGAGTTGGCACATATTCCATATTAATGTAAAAAATTTATTCTACATTTAAATATATATTAAAAGTGATATTCAATCAATTTTGTTTGTTATGTGCATATCTTCCTACTTTGAAACTTAAATTTTGGATGTATATTTAGTTAAGAATGGTTAAGTTATGAACAATTTAGAATGTTATGGAATAATGATATTCCATTCAATAAAACATATGAATGACAATTGGTATTACCTAAATTCTGTGTTAAATTTGGTTACCTTGGGCAGCTTCACCAAATTTTATGAGTATTTTTGTATATTGTTATTAATTATAACATAGATTCTTAGAAATGATGGATGAAAACTATGATTACATCAAGGATTAATATAGACTTATTAGTTTTTCTCTCTTTGTTCATCCTCATTTTACTTTGGATTTATTTACGATTTAGATTCATTAGGACTGACTTAAATTTATTACAAATGACTTAGGCTCAAAAGTTGTCAAAAGTTGTTTTGTTCATCTTGTGCATGAAATATCAGTCATACTGTCACAATGTCATCTCTTGAGTTCCCTAAGTTCAAAAAATTGTCAAACTTTGATGGGTTGTTTCTTGGAATCTGAAGCACATACGAATAATATATTTTAACCAACAAGGTCATGTGAGCCCCTCTATAATAACCTATCTCAAATTTCAAAGACTCATAGCTATTGTCTTAGGGCAACATTTTTTTTATTGATGCAAATATCATTAAAGTCACACGCAATGAAATATTTTAAGATAGGATTAATTTTAATATATTTGTCATATCAGTGAACTGTCAACGTGAGCATGTTTGGGTAGGTAGTTTTATGCTAGGTATGGTCCTAGTTTTCTTCCCAAGTTGCTCAAATGTTTAGGACCATACTGTAACGACACCATCTCTTGAGTGCCTCAAGTTCAAAAAAGTGTCAAACTTTGACAGGTTGTTTCTCAGAATTTGAGACGCATACGAATTATTTGTTTGAACCCACAGGATCACATGAGGCACCTTAACAATAATATATCTTAGATTTCAGAGAATAAAAGTTCTTTTCTTAGGGAAACAAGTTTTTGGTTGATGTAAATATTGTCAGTTGCACGCGATGAAAATTTGCAAGATAGGGTAAGTTTTGTTATATTTGTTGTATCCATGAATCATCACCGCAAGTATGTGTGAGTAGGCAGTTTTATGTTAGGAATCATGGTCCTAGTTTTATTTCCAAGTTACTCAAACTTTCAGGGTCCTACCATCACGATGCCATCTCTTGAGTGCCCTAAGTTCAAAAATTGTCAAACTTTGATGGGTTGTTTCTTAGAATCTAAGACATGTGCAAATGATCCATTTGAATAGGCATAAGAGCACATGAGGCCCCTATACAATAACATATCTTATATTTTGATGAATCAAAGCCATTTTATTTGGGGATTGATTCAAATATCATCAGTTGCATGCAATGAAAATATGCAAGATAGGGTAAATTTTATTTAGTTAGAATGTTCGAATAGATATTTTTTACGCTAGGCATGGTCTTGGTTATCTTCCCAAGTTTCCCAAATGTTTGGGGCCATATCATTGGGATATTGTCTCTTGAGTGTTCTAAGTTAAAAAAATTATCGATATTTGATGTGTTGTTTTTTACAATTTGGGGCACATACGAATGATTCATTTGAACCCATAGGGTCATGTGAGGCCCCTCTAAAATAACCTTTTTCAAATTTTGAAGACTCAAAACCATTTTCTTACGACATCAATTTTTTGGTTGATGCAAATATCATCAGTCACACACAATGAAAAGTTGTGAGATACGATAAATTTTGTTCTATTTGTTTTATCCACAAATCATTAGCATTAGTATTTTTGGGTAGGTATTTTTATGCTAAGCATGGTCATTTTTTTCTTCCCAAGTTGCTCAATCATTTAGGTCCATACCATCATGGTGTCGTCTCTCGAGTGCCCCAAGTTCAAAAAATTGTCAAACTTTGACAGGCTATTTCTAAAAATTTGGGGCAAATATGAATGATTTTCTTGAACACACAAGGTCATGTGAGGCCCCTCTACAATAACCTATCTCAAATTTTGAAAACTCAAAGCCATTTTATTAGGGCATAATTTTTTTGGTTGATGCAAATATCATCAGTTGCATGCAATGAAAAGTTGCAAGATAGGGTAAATTTCATTCTAAGTCATGTCCACAAATAGTAAATATGAGCATGTCTGGGTAGGAAGTTTTATGCTAGGAATGGTCCTAGTTGGATTCCCAAGTTTCTCAAATATTCAGGGCCATACTGTCACAACATCATTTCCTAAGTGCCCTAGGTTAAAAAAATTATCAAACTTTGACGAGTTGTTTCTTAGAATCTAGAGAAGATACAAATGATCCATTTGAACCCACAAGCTCACATGAGGCCCCTCTACAATAACCTATCTTAAATTTTGAGGAATCAAAGGCGTTTTCTTAGGAATTGTTTTTTGGTCGATGCAAATATCATCAGTTGCATGCAATGAAAAGTTGCAAGATATCGGTAAATTTTGTTTTGTTCATCGTGGCCACAAACTGTCAATGCGAGCATGTTTGGGTAGGTAGGTTTATGTTGGGCATTGTCCTGTTTTGCTTCCTAATTTTTTCAAACATTCAAGGCCATATTGTAGTGGCTCCATCTCTTGAGTGCATAAGATTTGTTAGTCTATGCATCTTTTCATCTTCATCATCATAATTGGCATACATAAGTAGGTCATATGCATAATAGTTTCTAATCTATGCATCTTTGTCATCATAATGATCATAAATTGCATACATAAGAAGGTAATATGTATTTTTTCCATCTTCATCATCATAATTTACATATTGACAAAAGAAAAACACATTCACAAAATAATTGCACAGTCATACAAATTTTCAAGTAGAATCATAGATACAAAATCTACCACAAAATTTTATTTATGCATTTATAATCAATTGGTGGTTTATATACAAAATTTGGACTCTAAATAGGTACAATTAAGGTCATGACCATTTAATACAAAATTTATCCTCTAAATAAGTATAAATCAGTTCATGCATGTTTATATACAAAATTTGACCTTTGAATACGTACAAATCAGCTCATGGCCATTTATATACAAAATTTTGCCCTCAAATAGGAACAAATCAACTCATGGTCATTTATATTTACAAAAAAATTGAATTTACAATGATTGGCACAATGAATAGATGATGTGTAAATCAACCAAGGATATATACAACATTTTTAAATCATTCTACCCTTCTATAGAATCGATCTTCATTGTAACTAGCCCAAATTCAATCTACTGAACCTTATGGATAAGATATAACCCTTATTGTGTCAAGTAATTTCTCATGGTTCAATTCACAAAATTTTCATAAATTCTTATTAAGTGGTATGCCACGATATTTAATCAACTAAATAATTTTTGCCACAAAAAGGTTAGAGTAATGAAGATTATGTCTATGTGTGTTGAAGTCCTCAAACAACCAAACATCTGATTTATTCATAAAGTACCTTCTAAGCCATGTTCTCATGACAACAACATATCATATTGGGTACTTGACCAATACCCTCTCTATCAATCATTGTGGTTGTTAATTTTTTTTTGTCTCAACACAACAACACAAATAGTAATATGTGCCTTCTTCATTGTCTTCATAAAAAATAACCATGTACACATGATTTGCATTTTATTGAATGATAAAATAATAGCAAAAACAATGTAAAATGTAAAAAAATAAGTTAAATTTTTTATTTCAACTAATTAATAAATCACAGTACTTGGTTGCACTAGGTCATATACATGGTCAAAGTGTATCGAAACGTTGATCTAGTTCAACTATGACACTTTGGGAAGTTGGTATGCATCAATGGGAATTAAAGGTCTACAAGACCATTTGTCAACCCACTCATTTAATTCACACTCTTCCCATAAAAAATCCATACATGACAAGTAAAAAAAAGAATCTTTCTCATATAAATGATTGGTGATCTTGCATTTGAACTTCTAAATGACTACAATACACTTGATCCTATAATGGTACAAAATCCTATATAGTTTACAACATCAAATTCACGTATCAACTAAAAACATTTAGAAACAACAGACTTACTATTGTGCCTCCACAACTCGAACCCCTTTTCTCATTTCGAGAAAATGGGATCCCTCTTTTTCTTTATTCTCCTCTATGTGTTTTCTTTTGGTCTCCCCTTCCTTTCCTCCTCTCATTGACCTTTTCGGTTTCATTCTTCCTTTTATTTCTTTTCTCCTTTTCTCCTTTTCTTTCCTTTCCTATTTTTAAGGGATCAATGATAGGGCTTTCTTTCTCCCTTCTTCCCTTTTAGGGATTGGGAAACACCCAATTCCCTAACCCCCCTTTTTGTTTCTGTCTTTCGTTGGGGATCGAGGATGTCATCGTCCCTAGCCCCCGATTCTCATTTCGAGGTTCTTCGATCCCCAACCCTTGATGGGCCCCACCTCTGGAGCTGCATTTAAAGCCTCCCTTGTGTGTACATAAATAGGCATTTTTGCTTCATTTTTACTCACATGTGCTTCAAACCTTATCTTTTCACTTTGAATTTTGTGCTCTCCTACACTTAGCTTCGAGTTTGTACAAAGGGATTGTCTATGGTGATTTCGGTGTTGTGCCTCTAAGCCTTGTCTATTTGTGGTAGGTCCATTGTTTTTCCCTCTTGTTTGTACTTTTTGGATCATTTTTTAAGGTTTTGTTTGTCCTTTGTTTTCCCTTGTTTTTTCAATTTTTTTTTCCCTTGTATTTTGGTTTTTGCAATGTGCCTCTTGTTTTTGTTCTATCTATTTTGCCTTTTTTTTTAGGGTTTTGCTTTTCCCTTTTTTTCTTCCTCGGTGTTGTTTGCAACTTTGAAACCTAGTTCGAGATCAATAAAAGTCAATCCACAAACTAGGGTTTCCTTTGGATTTTTATTTGCTTGGTCCCTTTTTTAGGTATTGGCGATCCTCAATCCCCAATTCCCGTTATTGGGGTCATGGGGATTAAGTTTCCTCGACCCCCAATTTAGTTGTCTTTAGTACTCGCAGATTGAGGATGTTCCCATCCTCGACCCTTGATACCTTCGAGTATGGGATCAAGAATGGAAGAATCCACAACCCCCTCCAATTTGTATCGATACCTTTTGGGATCGAGGATATCATCATCCTTGACCCCTATCATGCTCATTGTTAATATCAATTGGGCATAATAGGTGATGGTTTCCCCGACCCTCGAAGAGCTTGAGATTGTTTCAAGATAGGGATCGGGGATTTCCCACCCTTGATTCTCTTTTGGGCAATGAAAATAATAAGGTGTTTTCCACCAATTGTTTTACTTTGTGCTTTTTTAATTTCGATAATAGGACCAATAATACCACCTTTTTGGGTGCAAAATTGTTAATGTCTGGACCTGTAATATTTGATATTGAGGGAAATTCCTTAGATGTAATTCAAACTTATAGTTTTCGAGATGCTCCTAGTTGGAAATCCAAAATGTGGGTTAACGAAATATGAGAGCTCTTATAAGGAATGAATTTCTTGATAAGACGCATTTTCCATGAGGGAAACCAAGATGTTGATATTCTCTCCAATTATGTTATCAATCAGAAAATCGATGCAATCATCTCAGATGACATAATGGCTTGGACTGGCCTTAGTCTGCAGTGATGCCATCCCTTTTGATAGTGTCTAAAGAAGGTAACCTTGAATACCTTCATTGAGATATGAAGAGTATAGGTGGCTCAAACAAAGATGTCTATGGAATCCATCCATATCACCAAGTTCTTTCTTTTAAGATTATTAGATGGAAAAGACTTCCCATATAAAAATTTCTAACATCTATCCAGTCTTTAAAGCTAAGTATGTAGATGATTACTTAGCAAAGAACAAAGAATGGAGGGGTCAAGGATGAAAGACTTTGACATGGTTCTAATTTTGAAATGCGAGTGCAATTGCAAACAGACATCATTGGATGCACAATTGAGGGAAATATTCATGCTGGACAGGGATGAGGTGCAAGAATCAGTGAAGTAGGTTTTAGAAGAGGCATGACTGAACCACAAACATTTCATAGTGTCAAGATCTTTGAGAGCTTTGTCTACATTCTGGCATAGACTACTAAGGGCCATGAGGCAAGGGAGAGGGCTATTAGAGATATGGTTATCCCTCATCTCCAAGGTTCAACTGTGAGGGCTCTGGAGAGGATAAAGTCTCAAGCCTTTAATGGTTTGGTTGTTGATGATTTTATTATTAAAAATAATTCTGGAAAACAAGAATATGCACAATACGATAATGTCTCTAAGAGATGGCTTGAGTACAAAAAACCTTGAGATATATGAGTATGTGATGAGTGTTAATGGGGATTTGTTCCCTTTTGAGAAGATGAGGAGAGCTCAAGAGGTGACAAAGACCATTAGGATTATGTTTTCTTTCTGTTGAATGTATCTTTTTTTTGTGATCAATGAGCAATTTGCCAAAACAAAATTTATGTATGTATGTATGTATATGTACATACATACATACACTCACATATATAAATGCATACATTCATGTGTGTGTGTGTGTGTGTGTGTGTGTGTGTACATAAATTTATATACATGTGTGTGTGTGTGTGTGTGTGTGTGTATACATACATAAATACTTACATTTACATATTTTATACATATATGGATATGGATTAAATATATATTATATAAATGTGAAGTATTATAATAATCTAAATCTATTGTAATAGCGCAAAGTTATTTTGAAGTATGTTTATAGGATATGAAATTAATCCCATCCATTCTTTTTTGTCAAAAAAATTAATTCATAGGAAGTGTGTGTTATTATATGCATTTATTATAGTTAAGTATTATTTTAAATTGAATTTCTTATATATAGAAATATGCCATAATCTCATTTAATCTTTTTATCTTTGGGTGCAAAATAATTCCAATGAAGAGAATTAGAAATCGTTACCTACTCTAACCAACAAAACTTTGTTAGTCTTATGCAAAAGGTTCTAGGTCCTTTCAAAACCCCACTTACCTTAATAAAAAGCACATACACGTAGTGACCAATTAAAACTAGGAAGTGGATTGAGCATGTCTAACTTGCCATAGTCTATTTCAGGATAGTGCATGCAATATCACACCATATATATTTCATTGTTCTAATTCATTGTTGGCTATGATGAAAAGGGCATAATTGTTCATACCAGAAAACATGCAATACAACCCAATAATGTTGAAATGACACAAGTAAATATCAATTAGTTTTACGCTATTTTGTTGAACCCTTTGAGATGGGTGGATTCTAAATTCATCTCCTTTATGTCACTAGTGAAAGTTGATCCAACCCATTATGGTGGGTATCTCCTAGAATTTATCATATGCATACTAATGATGAAAATTGACTAGGGCCTTATGTTTGTATTTTTCATACAGTCAAAGTATAGTTCTTAACATTAGTTATTTTGGAAGAAACAATAATATTATCTATGAGACAAGTTCTAGGATTTATTGGTTTAGTGATCGCATCTAAAAGGGGACATACAATATTGATAAGAGAATATTTTTCTCTACTTATGCCCTTGTGGTGTCCCTAAGTCAACCCTATATATATATATAGGTGATAACTCTTGTATATACCTATCTAAATTTTACCATGAAACAACATTTTTTATTCTAAATCTTGGCCAAGTTTTCCTCTAAGTTTCTCATAATTTACACTAGAGGATCATAGAACAATACTTGCTAGATAGACTTAATGTCCTATGCAAGGTTTAATAGTTATATATGCATAAATGTGTAACCTCATTTACCATCCACTTTATTCCTTACAAATTATTCATTAAATTAAAAAACACTAATCGTATAACTATCTAACATTTCATAATATCCACCTTTATGTACTATAATTAATTTTGATAATTTACATATTCCTTTAACTCTCTTAGTTTAACTTAGATAACCTATAATTTAATGTCTTACATGAGATTACGTAATTTTTGATGATTTTTTCCCAAATTCCTAAGGTATATGAAACAAAATTTGGAAAATCAATAAATAGCAAATAAAAAGTCATTAACTACTATCTTCCTCCAAAGGAAAAAAAGGTTTAGTAAATATTTATTCATTCCACTCCACACTTTAATCATGCATTTCACTACTCTAATGGTATGTTCACTAATTTCAAGCATATACATCACTAAACTTTAATTATTAATTGTAATCTGTATTCTTTTTTATAAATCTACAAATATATACTAAAAATTTCACATTTATCAATACTCCACTCATACCTACCTTTAAAAGACTAGTTACAATTTTATAATCTTAAACATTTTAAACAAAGAAATAAACAATCTAATTTTCCATTGCAGCAAGACATGTTGATACTTTCAAAATCAATAATATTTCATATTTTAATATTTTTTAATAATTGAAAATATAAATTATGTTAATATATTGTAGCTCAGTTGATTAAATTCAAATCTCAAAACCATATACTTAAAAACCTGTACCTTTTTTTTTTTTTAATTGCAAATATATCTAAAAAGTCATTACTAGCAATTGCACCTTAGCGTGCAATGGTTACGCCGGTTACGCCGCAAAGACATGGAAGGTCAATAATTAGAGCCCATTATCAACATGCTCAAGTTATGTTTACAATATAGAGAGACAGAAAGATGGATGGGTAAGAATAGAAAGAAGGAGAGATAGAAGGGGAAAAGACAAACAATGAGAGAGGGGCCAGGAGATAGCAAATAGGGGATAGAGATAGATATGGAGATGGAGATGGAGATGGAGATGGAGATGGAGAAGGAGATGGATATTGAGAGGAGAGTGAGAGGTAAGGAGAGGAGGATGGAAAGATAGAGATGGAAGAGATAAATATATAGAGGGAGACGACGAAAGAAAATGAGAGAGGGAGAGATAGAAAGATAAATTTAGATATTGGGAGTGATATAGAGAGGGAGATAGATAGAGAGATATAGGGGTAGACATAGGTGGGGAAAGATATATATAGAGGGAGAAATAGAAGAAATATGGAGATAGAAATGAATATGAAAAGAGATATAGATATAGAGGTATATAAAGGATAGGGAAAGGGAGGAGGAGAGAGATAAATGGATAGAGATGGGTACATGTGTAAAGATAGAAGAAGAGAGAGAAATATTGAGGGGTATATGATGAGTAAAATAAATTTATGGAGAGATATAGATAGGTAAAGAGAGATAAAGATAAAGAGACATAGAAAGATAGATATATGTGGAGGAAGAGGGAGAGGGATAGATAGTGAGAGATATAGATGATGATAGAGTGATAGAGATATAAGGATATATAGAGAGAGGGTGAGAGGGAAAGAAACAAAGAGATAATTTGAGATTAAAACAAACAAGGAGAAGTAGAGATAGGCAAATAGAGATGGAGATAAAAATAGGAGAAGATCAAGAGAAGAACAAAAAAAAGAGGGAGAACACAGATATATGAGAAAGGAAAGAGAGATATAGCTCAGATATTGGAGAAGATAAAGGGAGAGATGTAGAGATAGGGAGTGATCTAGGGAGGGAGCGAGACAAAGAGAAAGAGAGAGGGGAAACATAGAAAGAGAGAGGGGAAAGAGGGGGAGAGATAGGTAGAGAAGGAGATAAGGAAAAAAAAAGGGGGGGGGTGAGAGAGAGATTGCTCAATGTATAAAGAGGGGGAGGGGAAGAAGGAGGGATATAGATAGAGGGTGATAAAGTGAGAGAGAGAGAGAGAGAGAGAGAGAGAGAGAGAGAGAGAGAGATTATACATATTTTTCCAAAGAAAATTAGAAATTATAAATAAGTGCCACATTATAATATAAGTTACTAATAATATATATAATTTTTCTAATATATTATAAAATCTAATTCCTCTTAAAAATAATATGGAGTTGTTTGAATACATTAAACGAGATCATTACTACACCTACATTCCTTGATAGATATTATATTTAATATGAACATATTTAAATATATAATAATAAATACAATTTTTTTATTTTTTTAAGCAAGTTCTGCTTAGGGGACAATACCCATAATATTAAATTTATGTAAATTAAACATATAATAAAATAATTGATATAAAAAATAACAAAATATATGAAAAACGATTTCTTGAAAATAAAATTCCCTTTTTTAATAGTATTTTCAATCTTAAAATAATATTTTATTATATTAAAAAAAAAATTTAGAACCAAATATTAGGTAAACTATGTGGATAAGACAGGTGAGTTCTTTGGTTAAAGTTAGATGTATAAATTAAATCTCTCATCTCATCTCATCTCATCTCATATGACGTGTCTTCCTGCATTTCTAAGAGAAATAATAGGTGGAGCAGGTGGAAGACTGGGTAAAAGCGGAGATTAAAAGAATAGAGATGCTAAAATAATTACAACAAAATCATAAAGGAAAAGAGTAGAAAAGATACACCAAAACTGTTAGTGTTTGTTAATAGTAGAACATGGAAGAAAAGATTAACAGCCAGTGATATCAGCTTGTGTCAACTTCTGCTGCTATATAATTTGTTTGGCGCATCTATTCTAGCTTCAAAAAGACAGTATGGATTGATTAACACGCGCATTAGTAGCGCGTTTTACACGGTCGATTTTACAGTTAACGACTACGATTGACTAACCTGTCACTAACACGTTGTACGACAGGTCTGTTTAAGAGCTAGAATAGCCGTGACCGAATTTGTTTGCCCTGCCCTGAGAAACTGAAACTCAAAAGAGGTCTATGGATGATATAAAATATTCTATTTAGTAAAAAGAGATTTTATCTTTTTGACAAGAAAAAACCTGAAATGCAGTTAGAAAAGAAAACATTTTCATGAAAAATAGAAGATGGAATAGAATATACAGCATACAACTCACTTTTAGGTTCCAAATAACAAACAGAAATACGTTTCAAAATGATAACAAAGACAGATTCATCTCAACCTGGGACTTAACATGCTCTTATACTTGAAGCATTCAAGATCCGAGTGAGATGAATTTGTGTGTGTTCTCACTTCTCATCTACCAATTTGTGACTGCTTGAGCTTAAAACTGTTAGCCCAATCCCAGTTTGGAGAGATTACTGATATGCTTCACCAAAAAAGTGGGCTTGAGTATGAATGAACAGGTCAATCTAATATAGTAGAAATTTTCACTTGTAGTGAGAAAAAGTGATCCAATTTCTATTATCATGCTAACTGTAGTGTAACCTAGAATGTTAAAATTAGGGTTTCTCTCAAATTAAGTTGTATTGTGAGCAAAAATATATAAAAAAGTATAGATTTAGTTGTTTGAAACTTTTATGTTGTTCTACTAATTTGTTGTTATCAATTTTTTTTGTTTTGTGGGTTTTAAGAAATGATTGTTTTGTAAGTCTATTTTGGCTTCAAAACGGCAGTACAGATTGACTAATACATGTGTTATTCGAGCATTTTACACCGTGGATTTTGCAATAAATGGCTGTGTTTTACACCGTCGATTTTGCAATAAAAGACTGCAAACGTTTTACACTGTCGATTTTACAATAGCGACATTTGGACAGGAGGATGGATTTACAAGAAAGAAGATTGGTGGAAAACAGATATAAAACTGTCGCCTGCTTCATGATTGCAGGACTAACTTATTAGTTAAGCAATCTCTTGACACGTAAGCAATTTCTAGATATTTTGAGAGAAATACAAGTCCACAGAAATTCTGTCATGTGCAGAGAGGTGCGTGGACCAGACTCCTCCACATAAGTAATCTCTAGATATTTTGATAGAAATACAAAGTCCACAGATTTGAACAAATCTGGATCTTCAAGATAAGTGTGGGTTTGTTTTCATGTGCTGATTCTATCGTACATAATTCTATTAAAAGGAAGTCATTGATTTTTTTCGAGGGGGAAAGTAATGTGTATTTTTATTTTTTTTTGAAAAGTTATGAATCTGTAAGGGATCTTATTTTTATATAAACATTTGAAAAAGGTTTAAATTTTGATGGCAAGATTAACACATTAATTTAGCAATCTTATTTTTGAATTTCACAAGATCATAATATTTGGAGGTAATTTAAATATTCATAATATAAATTATTAAATAAATATAATTAGTAAAATATTTATGAGTGTAGACATTAAATTTGATATTTGATTAGATTCTGATGATCACAAAATGTTGTAACAAAATGATTAGTCAATCTTTTAGATTTTTTAATAGATTTTACTAAAGATTTCATATTTTGCAAATTTGTATGATAACATTTATAGATATAATTTGTACACCTCTATATTTGAAGAACTATTCTTGCATGTAAATAAATTTTTTTATATATTTGCATCTAGTTTGATGGGAGAACACTATTGAATTTTAAATTTTGATATTTGAATGGGTGTAATTTGACTAAAGATGTTTATAAATATTTTTGAAGATTTTAGTAAGTGCAATATCGTGATGGGCCAAACCATATCTAAGTGGCAATAAAAATACTAAAAATAAATTTAAGTAATTTTATGTTGAAAAATTGAACTAGTTATCTACATAGTTTGAAAATAATGTAGTAATAAAAATTGTAGAAAATTGAATATAGTTTGTTGTATTAAAATTATACTAAGTCATACATTATATTTTTAGAATCTTGATAGCTTCCCCTAAAAAAACATTTTAGAATAGATCTATAATAGTGTCCCACTTGTGGGACATTAGAAATTTGCTTGGTTGAAGAGAAAAAAAATGGAAAACATTTTCATTTGGAAAGGGAACCTCATTTCAAAGTATTTTCAAATAAAGTGCAACAATTTTCTCTAGATTAATACTATTTTGATTTTTTAAATCACAACAACTACCAATTTAATCAACCATCATCATGGCAATGACTCCACTTTCAGGTTTGAAAGCTTATACTAGAAAGTGGTAAGCTCTTAAAGTCAAGGTCATCCTTAAACCTAGACCTAAACCTTGAGGGTTCATTCATGATGACTTGGCCTATGTATCCTCTTAGAAAATAATAGGATTTGTAGTTCATACTTAAATATAGAGATAGTTCATCCTCTTCTCTTATATGAGATCTTTGATCTCACTTTTAATGTGTGATTATTAATTAAGGGTAAGCTTTCTATTTTCTCTAATTATAATAGAACAATAAAAAGCACCATCAAGTTTTTGGTTCCATACTAATAAATATCAATCATTAGTGTAAAACCACATACATATTCACATATGAGTCATATAATTTTACAATCTCAAGTTCATCTAGTTATTGGGTCAAACATACATCCATTTTCGCAAACTGAATACTTCATACATGTTGGCATTACAGTAAAACAAGAGATTGTTGGCATTATAGTAAAACAAGAGATTGTTAGTATTTCAATAAGGATATTGAGAAGGTTGTTGAAAGACTATTGATATAACTGAAGAAGGATGATAACTGTCTTAATAATATTATTTTGTCATTGATGTCAAGAAATTGATTTTCTGATTCAGTATGATGTTGCCATATCTTGAGAAGTATGTTTTAATGAAAGTTAAGAAGTCGGTAAGTGACACTGAAAGGATATGATAATAAAGTGGAGAAATGAGTTATTCAATGGGCAACTATTACCGAGTTAGACAATGATAATATCATGTTGTTTTGATTGTTTTGATATTCTAAATATGATGTTTAATACTGTACTATGTAATCGAGCAAATGAACCTAGTCGGTAAACCCTAAGGTTATCGATATCGGTTAATGAAGACAGAATGTCTACCTAGTGAAGTTCAGTGTTAACCGAGTTACAACCGAGTTATAACAGACAACATTAAATGAATGAAAGCATTATTTAATGAAGGAAGCTGATGAGCTAGAGTTGATTAAATGATTGATACACCGCACATGAAGTTTGTTAAAGATTTATGGCAATGGAAAATCGGCAGGAAGATCTATAGCTCAGATTGAACCACAATAACCTTGTGCAAGTTCCAAGAAAGGAATGCAAGTCCCTAGGCAAGGTAAAATGTTTTTAGATCGAAGGATACATTGAATCTAGTCAAGATTGAAAATCTAATGGCTAAGATTGATCATGGGAAATGTGATCAAGATGATTAAGTGGTTAGAATTGTTTAGAAATAAAAAATTATTGATAAACAATGTATGCGGGCAAGTGTAAGCACAAGGGATGCTACATAGTGATTACCGAGCACAAAAGCTTGAAGATCTGTTTTGAATAACAGAGTAGGAAGCCCAGCAAGCCCTACAAGGGACAAGATAAGTCTTATGACAAGATTGTTTTGAGCAAATAAGAATCTGCTTTAGCATTTTAGATATGAAGTTGTAGATATATTTTATTACTGTTATTTTGTAAAAGTGACAGAAAATCTCTTAACCGAGTGGACTTAACAGTCTTATTTGTAAATCCTCTAACAAGGTGACATTCTAAGTGAGTGTTTGAAATCCTTTGACAAGGTCACTTCTAACAAAGTGAAGATCCTAACAGGTCTGAGGGAAATTCCTTAACCGGGTCACATCTAGCAATGTGTTTGTAATCTTTAACAGGATTGGCTTTTAACTGAGCATACTCCAGAAGAATATATTTCTTAGTGGGTCCAAAATTCCACAATGGTTTTTCCCTATTTGGGTTTCCACATTAAATCTGGTGTTATATGTGTTGTGATGATTATGTGTCGATAAGTTAGTATGTTTCACAGTTTTGATATATTGCTGAAGTATATATGCTACCGAGGTTGAATCTGTTGAGTCTATTGAAGATTAAGTTTGTATGATTCACTCCCCCTCTCATCTTACTATCTATTGACTTAGAGCTTTACTATTGGCATCTGTAATTAACAATACAAACATCACATGTACAACAATAGCTAGCTCATACACAAATGAGAGGTATAATAGGAACTAATTTATACACACATTTGAGTACAATAATGACTAGCTCGTACGATTACCATAGTATAATAATTACTAATTCTTATGCACATCACGAATACAAAAATGACTAGCTATATGCACATCACAAGTATAACAATGAATAATCCTTACCTACATCATGTATGTTCACATAAACCACAATTGGCACCATGGAAGTGGATGCAAACTATTGTATACATCATCCTACTAACTAGTTCAAAATCACATAAGCCTCATATAACAATAATCAATCATCTTATACTACTTGATGTCACCACTAGCAAGGGCATCAATAACAATATGCACAAAATGTGAATCCATTTACATAAATATATAACTAGTGGTTAACATATAAATAGCAAGTGACAAAAACATCCATAATGAGTGACAAACACCTACCCTTTTTGTGAATCATAGATAGAAAATAAATTTTGATTCATCATGCTCTACACCATTGGTCTCTTATTTACCCAAATCTTGTATCAACTACAATGACAGAAATAATCCCATACTCATTGTGATCATAATTAAATAAGGACCCAGTGTAACAAACACAACACTTAGGAAACATGCACCATTTCTCCTACACCAATTCTAATAATGAACTCCTATGATGGGTAGATCTGGAAGCCATCACCTATATTTGAATAAAGGGGTAAGGACTTTATTAATAATCAAAGACAAGCATTACATAAGAAAACCAGAGCCCCAAAGCTCCAGAATAGAACAACAAACCAAACAAGTTATCAACCAACTTCATAACTATCCATGTCCTTAGCAAAGATCCTATGCAAATCCTAACAGTAATCAAAGGAAAGATGCTCCCAACCCTCAAATTTCCAATCATCACCATGTTCCAAAGCCCACTTAGCCAAAAAATTAGATGCTTTATTTCATTCATGAGGAATGTGTATGAAAGAAACATTCTCCATTATAGCACTAATTTGCAAAATATGGTGAACAATCCCTCCCAGCTACCAATTAATCCCACTCACCTTCTGCTCAATCAACAGATTAACAATAATCTGCGAATTTGATTCGCAGATAACCTTACGCCACCCCAACTCATATGCACGTTCCCGGGCATAGAGAATTGCTAATCCTTCCATAAAATTATTAGCCTGCTGCCATTTATGCACTGAAAAAAAGAAAACCACATCCCCCATACTGTTCCTACCAACACCTCCAATCCCAGCAGGACCCAGATTACCACAAGAGGAGCCATCGGTGTTAATCTTAATGGAGTCATCCTGAGGGGGAAACCATCTTCCCACCCTTTGAACCTTCTTCATAGCACGTCTACCTCTCTTGACATGGGCAGAGATGGGAGACATCTCCTACAAACCCAATCTACTCACAATTTCAGCCTCTCCTCTATCAAGAAGAAAATTCACCTCACATTTAGCTTCCACCGTCCCCTGGATCATCCCAATTATTCTATTCCACACTTGCTAAACTATTAGTCTGATTTCCCAAAAGATCCTCCCATTCCTCTCTAGCCAGATCTGCCAAAGTATGAAAATGGGCCCAATGTGTCACAATCTGAAGAAAAGAGGACAAAATAGGAGGCCTGGCCAAACTGCTCCAAAACTCCACTAGAGAATCCGTGTGAACACAGGGATGTTTCCACACCCCCACCACTAATGCCAGATTTGCATCAAGAAAGGGCATCTAAAGAATAGGTGTGAAGAATCCTCCTCCCCATTACCACACAAAACATAGATGGAAGGACCATGGAACCCATGCTTGCGAATATTGTCCTAGGTTAGACATCTATTCAAAGCCAAAGTCCAAGCAAAATAGTTACACTTCGGCCAAGAGAATTTGTTCCAAGCATATTTCCACCAGTGCACTTCCCTCCCCTCCAATCTATAGGACAACAGCTCCTGGTACCCACTGGTAACAGTAAAAACACCCTTAGGATTCTCGGACCAAGCAAGTTTATCCCTATCCTTAAGGGAACTACGGTGTCTACTAGCCAAAATGTCATGAAGCTCAACTTCGGCCAAGAGAATCTATTCCAAGCATATTTCCACCAGTGCACTTCCCTCCCCTCCAATCTATATGACAACAACTCCTGGTACCCATTGGCAATAGTAAAAACACCCTTAGGATTCTAGGACCAAGCAAGGATATCCCTATCCTTAAGGGAACTACAGTGCCTACTAGCCAAAATGCCATGAAGCTCAGTGCAATCTTCCTCCATACCAACAATCGACCATTCATTAGGCACCTTGCACCGCACCATCTCCAAATGCCCACACCTATAAACAGACTTAAAGTCGCTCACTCTAGACCACCCTGCCTCAAGGAATCTCTGGCAAAGATTTACTAAAATTAGGAAACTAGTCAATAATGGGAGGGTATCCATCCCAAGAATCGAACCCAAAAATCTCCTCTTCCCCCTCTTACAAATCCAAAATAGTCCTTCTTTAATCAGTACAACCCCTATCCTGAGAGTACTCCAAATCGTAGAGCCTTTTCCAAAAATCGAATATCTTGGGATTTACTCCTTTGGGATCCTCTGCAAATACTTGTAAGACAAAATCCTATTCCAGCCTCGATCTTGTTCAACACACCACCTCTAGTACAATTTTTCCGCCAAAGCCTCCCCAAATAAAGTAGGCTTCCTTAAGCCAAGCCCACCCAACTGTTTCAGGCTGCACACCAAGTCCCATTTGACAAGACTCCATTTAGAGGAGGACAGGTTGCCTTGCCAAAGAATCCAATTCCTTCACAAACCACTTTGGGGATACTTTCATACACCTATAAATCGGAAGAGCATGAACTAACGACTAGATCAGTTGAACCTGCCCAGCAAAGGAAGAGCCGACTTGGAAACCCAAGATATGTGCAATCCTCAACTAAATATCTCCAGGTGTGTTGAAGAAAAAAATGAAAGATTTATCCTCATTGATCAACTGGCCAGAAGCAACAAGATAGACATCCAAGACTTTACATAGATTTATAGTTTCTTTGATCCTAGCAAGTCCCATAAGGGTTGTATCATCCACAAACTAGAAATGAGACTGAGGAGGTATGTCATTACCCCAACTCCAACCATGAATAATACCCATTCCCACATTATACTTAATCAATCTCCCTAGACCCTCATCCAGAAGAATAAATAAGTACGGGGAGAGAGGGTCCCCCTGATGAAGACCCCTAGATGCACCAAACTGCTCAGTATGATCTTCATTAATTAGCATAGAGAATTAGGTAGATGAAACACAACTCATTACCCACTAGATCCATTCATCAGCAAAAGCAAAGGCCCTAAGAATCTTCTGGAGAAAGGACCAATGGACTCTATCATAAGCATTTGCCATGTCCAGCTTGATAAACATAGCTTTTTCTTTGGAAGCTGTCATAGAATGAATGGTCTCAGTAGCAATGACCACTCCATCCAAGATTTAACAACCCTCCACAAAATCACTATGCTCCTCAGAAATGATACCCCCAAGCCATTTTTTCAACCTTTCTTCTATTAGCTTAGAAATAGTCTTATAAATCACATTACAGAGAGATATAGGGCGGAACTGGCCTAACTGGTCAGCCCCATCACACTTGGGGATGAGAGCGTTGAAAGTCACATTCAAAGCCATAGGCATCTGCTTATTCCTCTAGGACTCTTGGACCACCTCCAATACTTAAGTCCAATTTGATAATATCCCAAATATCTTGATACAACTCAATTGGATACCCATACGGTCCAGGAGATTTCCCCTTCTTCATATGGAAAACAATCCTCTCAAGTTCATCCAACAAAATAGGACCCATAAGCTGCTCATTCATCTCCCTAGTAACTAGAGAAGGAATACAAGCAAGAACCCGATTTTCTTCCTTTGATTCCCCCTGAGAATCCTCACTAAAAAGGGATTGGAAATACTGCATAGACTCCCTAGAAATCTCCTACAAGGATAAACACTTCTCACCTCTATCATTAACTAGAGTTGTCATGTCTTCTTGCTTTCACTGAATTAAAGAAGAACGGAGTATTCTTATCCCCTGCTTGAAGCCAATCAATTCAAGCTCTTTGTTTCTAGTAGATTTACTCCCTAAGCTCCCACTCCTCTAAAACCTTGACTGCCCTGACTTCCTCCCTAATTAGGGCTTTTGACATTCCATGCTCTCTTATCTCTCTAGTAATGCCATTCATTTCTAATTGAGCAACTGTCTTGGCATGGAAGATATTACCAAAACACTAACGATTCTACCGTTTAAGATGAAACTCAACAAATTGCAATTGCTTGGCAAAAGTGTACATAGAAATGCCAAAGGTTGGCCTCTCTTTCTTCCACCACTCTACAACATGATCATGCAAAGAAGAGTCTCAGAGCCACATAACCTGGAATTTGAATGAAGGAGAACGAGAAACATGAGCAAAAAAAGACACTAATTTGATGGGCCAGTGGTCTGAACCTCTCCAATCTAAAATCTCTGAGCATGTGGACCACCCCCTACCAACCCAAAACTAGAAACCAGAAAGCAATCTAGCCTCTCTGCAATCCAATACTCCCCTATCCTCCTGTTGTTCCAAGTGAAAAAACCATTACTGGGCTTGATGCCAACAAGATTCAAGGTTGATATACTATCCCTAAGAAGGAAGGAAGAAGGCTCCAGCCACAATTGAAATCTCCTGCCATAATCCATAGATGGAAAAGAAAAAACCCACACATTAAAGTAATATGAGACCACAATTTTCGCTTACCATGAAGATCATTGGGGGCATAAATGTTAGTAAGAAAGATATATTCCCCAGTCTCAAGACTAGAAGCAACCCCGGATAACGATGATCTGGAAGAAGCCCACCATATAGGATGAATCCTCAAGGGGTTCCAAAGAGAAGCCACACCTCCGAAGGTGCCATATGCCCCAATACACTGGCATTCGTCTCTCCCTCGCAGCTTTGGCACCAGACCCAACATACTTTCCACAGATAATTTAATTTCCTCCAAAAAAATGACATCAGGCGAATGACTCCTTATCAATTCCCGAACAACTTTTTGTCTAGGGCCATTGTTCAAGCCCCTAACATTCCATGAAAGCACAATCATTTTGGGGGATTAGAAAAATGAGAATCTAGAGTCTTTATTGACCCTGACTCAACCAAATTCTCCCCCATCAATTTGATGTTATTCAAGTCCTTCTTTCTACCAGCCTTCGAAATCTTCGTTGTTGCTCCTTTTTTAATGTCTTTCTAAAGAAGACCCAAGTGTGAAGAGATCCCATTACTTTTAGCCCCAACAAAGTCCAATTGCTGAGCTACAGGAGAAACATCCCCACCTACCATCTCCACTTCAGCACTAGAGATGGGTCCCTCCCGAGCCACTACCTGTTGATCCATATCCATCTGTTGGGTCCCAACCACCTGCTGAACTTGGGCAGTGAAATTTTTAGTGGCTAATATTTGCCAATTGGTTATTTTTTGAAATTTGGGAATCAAAATTTGGCTAATAAGTTCAACTTTTAAGGTGACTCGAATTGCCACATTTTTACAAATTTTTATGTTAGTGTTATTTAAATTGCCAGAAAATTTAATTTATTAATTTTTTTAACTCAAAGATTCTCCACAATATTTGATACATTATTGGATCAGATTCGCCAACATTTTATAATTTATTGTAGAAATCTAAATTAATTCATCAATAATATATCATAATTATTAGTTACTTTAGGGTTATATCAACAATCTTTAGTTGCACCATTGATTTAAAATATAATCTAATGACCTTCACTGTATTCCATGAGGTAAATTGTACCAACAAGTTATAATGCTCGTGGGATTTGAAATTGCTTTTGAATTGTTGATCTCAATGAAAATCAGTGGCCTAAAAGCAATTTTTGGCCCCATGAGTATTACAAATTGTTGGTACATTTTATCTCACAAAATGCAAAGAGGGATATTATATTATTTTAAATTAATGGTAGAAACTAAATAGAGTTTACCCCTTAAACTTATTAATATTTTCCACCTTCAAGCCTTTACTTTCAGTAAAAAAAAAAAATTTAATGAAAGGATTTGCAATAGTAATTTATGCATACTCTTATTACTTTCCAAGATTCGCCAATATTTTGTACCCAAAAAAATTGATATAAAAAATGCGCCAATAAAATTAATATTTTTCTTTAAAAAAAGGAAAGATTCGCCAATAAAAAATATTATTATTTTTTGAAATGATTAAAGATTCGTCAAGAATTTATTCAATTTTTTGAGAGGGGGTTTCTTAAACTTATCACTACGTAGTATCCAATTTAACATTATCAGGAACCAACCCTGCTACACTATGATCCAAAGGAAGCATCCCTGGATTCACCTCCTACTAGCTAAGATCATCCAAGGCTTCAAATCTGTTAAAGGTATCCTCCTCTTGTCTCTCCTGCAAAGACCTCTTTAGACCTAGGTTCCTATTCTTTATCTTAACTGGGATAAAACCATCAACACCCACAACCTCACAAGACATGGAAGCTTTGCCTTTATTAGCCCCATCAAGGTTACGGGAAAGCTGTTGAGGCTGATGTTCAGTTGGTTTATACCTAGGGCACTTGCATTGCAAATGACCATACTCATGACATAGATGACACTAGAATGGCAAAGTCTCATAATCAATTAGTTGTTGGAACCAAGAATAAGAGCCTGCACACATATCTATAGCATCTGGCAAAGGCTTACTAAAATCAATTTCAACACAGATACGAGAAAAAGTCATTACCTTTCTCCCCAAGGTTTGAGTTGAAGATCCAAAAGGCTTCCCAAGCAATGAAGCTAGCATTCGCAACACATCCTCCTGACAACATTCCAGCAGAAAATGAGGTAATCAAACCCACACTAGGACCTGATTCAGGATCTCCTCTGAAGGGTTAAATCTCACATGCCAAAGTTTGATGAACAACCCCACCTGCTTATAAAAATGCGTCCCTCCTTCAAAGACCCTATTGCGATCATCCATGCAATCAAAAGTAACCATGAATTCATTGTTATCCAACATCATAATATCCATTTCCCCTTCCGGCACCCAAATCCTCTGAGCCCAGATCTCCAAAAACTATAGAGAAACCCTCAACCCCAAAAATTTACAATATGACGAGTGTTTTGAGAAGTATCCAACGTCTTCGGCTATCATCTCCAGAGGAATTACCAATTTCAGCTTCTCACTGCATCTCTCTAGACATCCATTAATCTTCATAATCTAAGATCCATTAGGCATACTAGCAATACCAAACCCCGAATCTGAAACAAAAAGATTATTATTAAAGGTCTTGATACCGTGGGAAGGGGATTTCAAACCCAATAATACATGAAAATCCATGTTGGCTGATGCCCTCGAGTCCTCTCCATCATTTCTAGACATCTCACCTCATGACAAACCCACACCCCAAAGGGAGAAGAAGAGGAAACCATACATCCCTGCAAAACATCAAACACCCACCCCTCTCGAGCACCACCAAAGGGAAAAATGACCCAAAACCCCCCTCACCCCACAGGCTATCCACCAAGCAATAGAAAAAACCTGAGCCCCTGTCATAGTCTGCACAAAACCTCCATGCACAGGACACCGCGCCGCCTCTAGCACCGACCACCCAGCAAAAAGATTTGCCCCTCCCTACAAGAAAACCCTACGCCCTTCCCCCAATGCACATACAAACAAAGATCTCCCACGAGCTATGGCATTGATGCCCTAGCTCGAACCTCGCAACCTCCCTTCACACTTGAAGCCATCTTCACAATTTGTTCACAAGATGATCACCATCACCTATATTTCATTAGACTTAAAGTCTATATTTTAGTATTAGAAATCATCCAACCCTCTATCATAACATTGTGGGTCCATAACTTGCATGGTGTTGGCATTAAGGCCTACATGCCACTATAAAAAACTATTCAAGCCTCTAGAGTAATGTGAGTCGTGTTAAAATTAACATTCCATCAACCCTATAAATCCTACTTTATGGCTCCAACATCCTTGGAAAGTATCCTAAGGCACGTAAGGTGTATTGGGAAAATAATTTTTAATATTTATTCTTACTAAATTATTTGTAATACATTCATAAGGGATGATGGGTTCCATTAACAACATTAAAGGTGGGTTGTGAGTTCACAATTATTTAATATTAGGGTATGTGCAGGATCATGGTGTGCCAAAACAGGCCCTTAAGTGGCAATGAAATTTCAGAAAAATCGGAGTTATGCAACTTGACATGAAAATTTGAATAAGTTGTGAACATTATTTTTAAAATATGTAAGAAGAGAATATATAGAAAATTGAATGTAGTTTCTAAGCTACTAGTTGTTTTTTGGAAAAAAAAATTCCTATTTGATGAAAATTTCAAATTTCAATGCAGTGGTGCTAAAATTCCAAGAAAAAAATAAGAAGTGGACGTATGTCTGACCACCCTAATCATAATCAAATCTTAATTTTTTTTTATAATATTTATAATATAAGTATTAGACTCATGTCCGGATGTGACACATATTTGTTTTTAATTTTTTATGAATTAAATAATTATTTATGATTTTTTTACTACAGCTTTTTAGAAATTTAGAAACTCCTACGTCTGACCACCTTAAATTGGTCAAAACCTTATGAAATTTAATTTTTTTTAATTTTTCCCTATAGTAGACGAAGCATAGGATGTGACACATGATTCGGTTTCAAAAAATGTTATACCGTTTGAAAGTTATGAGTTTTTTTCAATCAATATATCAGTCAGGACTATTGTCAGAATTTAATTAGAATATAAATAATAATTAGTTACTAAAGTCGAAATAAGACAAGCCTTATATTGTTGGAAAGCTGGGAATGTCCTTAAAAAACCCTTTTCATTTTATCAATTTTGGCTACAAAAAAAAGTCATGAGCCACCAATGTAAAGTCTGGAAAATCAAGGAATACTGAAAAACACGTTTTTTTAGTTGACTTTCCAGGCTTGTCACTTCCAAGCCTAATACCAAAGCATGCCCGAGCCAAAATTTGAAATTTGAAAATTTGAGTACAAAAATCGGATATCGGATAAAATCGGATATCAAATTTTATCCGATATCCTATTTTTGTAGAAAAATTTGAGGTCCCCAAAGAATTTCCCTTTGCTGCCATTTATGAAGTAAACTGCCACATGGCAGAAATCTGATATCCGATTAAATTGGATATCAGATTTTATTGGTCATATTTTAGAGAGAGAGAGAAGGAGAGGGAGAGAGGGAGAAAGAGAGAGAGAGAGAGAGAGAGAGAGAGAGAGAGAGAGAGAGAGAGAGAGAGAGAGAGAGAGAGAGAGAGAGAGGGAGGGAGGGAGAGAGAGAGAGAGAGAGAGAGAAGGAAGGAGAGAGAGAGAGAGAGAGAGAGAGAGATAAGGAGAGAAGGAGAGAAAAAGAGAGAGACAGAGAGACAGAGAGAGAGAAGGAAGGAGAGGGAGAGAGACAAAGAGAGAGAGAGAGACCATATGACCCCTAATGACACAATTTGGTTTCTTAAGGGGTCATATGGTGTCTTGGGACACCATAGGACCCCTTAAGACACCAAATCATGTCGTTAGGGGTCATATTGTGTCTTACGACCCATAACTATGACCCCTAATGATAGTTATGTGATATGGTGTCCCATGAACCCTTATGACCTCTCAGGACACCATATGACCCCTAATTACACCATATTGGGTCGCTTTGGGTCATATTGTGTCCTAAGGGGTCATATTGTGGTCTATGACCCCTTAGGATACCATATGACCCCTAACGACATGATTTGGTGTCTTAAGGGGTCCTATGGTGTTGTTAGGGGTCATATGGTGTCCGTAGGGGTCATATGGTGTCTTGGGACACCATAGGACCCCTTAGGACACAATATGACCCCTTAGGACACAATATGACCCAAAGTGACCCAATATGGTGTCATTAGGGGTCATATGGTGTCCTAAGAGGTCATAAGGGTTCATGGGACACCATATGACCCCTAACGACACCATCGGACCCCTTAAGACACCAAATCATGTCGTTAGGAGTCATATTGTGTCCTACGACCCCGAAAGACACAATATGACCCCTAATGTTATGATTTGGTGTCTTAAGGGGTCGATTGATGTTGTTAGGGGTCATATGGTGTCTTGTGACACCATAAGACCCCTTAAGACACCAAATTGTGTCGTTAGGGGTCATATTGTGTCCTACGACCCTGTAAGACACAATATGACCCCTAACGACATGATTTGGTGTCTTAAGGGGTCCTATGGTGTCATATGGTGTCCCATGAACCCTTATGACCTCTTAGGACACCATATGACCCCCAGTGACACCATATTGGGTCGCTTTGGGTCATAGTGTGTCCTAAGGGGTCATATTGTGTCTTAAGGGGTCCTATGGTGTCCCAAGACACCATATGACCCCTAACGACACCAAATCATGTCGTTAGGGGTCATATTGTGTCCTATGACCCTATAAGACACAATATGACCCCTAATGACATGATTTAGTGTCTTAAGGGGTCCTATGGTGTTGTTAGGGGTCATATGGTGTCTTGTGACACTAGAGGACCCCTTAAGACACCAAATCATGTTGTTAGGGGTCATATTTACACCATAGGACCCCTTAAGACCCAATATGACCCCTTAGGACACAACAATATGGTGTCATTAGGGGTCAATGGTGTCATAAGGGTTCATGGGACACCATATGAACCCTAACGACACCATAGGACCCCTTAAGACACCAAATCATGTCATTAGGGGTCATATTGCGTCCTATGACCCCGTAAGACACAATATGACCCCTAATGTTATGATTTGGTGTCTTAAGGGGTCCTATGGTGTCGTTAGGGATCATATGGTGTCTTGGGACACCATAGGACCCCTTAAGACACAATATGACCCCTTAGGACACAATATGACCCAAAGCAACCCAATAAGGTGTCATTAGGGGTCATATGGTGTCCTAAGAGGTCATAAGGGCTCGTGGGACACCATATGACCCCTATGGACACCATATGATCCCTAATGACACCATCGGACCCCTTAAGACACCAAATCATGTCATTAGGGGTCATATTGTGTCTTACAGGGTTGTAGGACACAATATGACCCCTAACGATATGATTTGGTGTCTTAAGGGGTCCTATGGTGTCGTTAGGGGTCATATGGTGTCCATAGGGGTCATATGGTGTCCCATGAACGTTTATGACCTCTTAGGACACCATATGACCCCTAATGACACCATATTGGGTCGCTTTGGGTCATATTGTGTCCTAAGGAGTCATATTGTGTCTTAAGGGGTCCTATGGTGTAAATATGACCCCTAACAACATGATTTGGTGTCTTAAGGGGTCCTATGGTGTCACAAGACACCATATGACCCCTAATGACACCATAGGACCCCTTAAGACACCAAATCATGTCATTAGGGGTCATATTGTGTCTTACGGGGTCGTAGGACACAATATGACCCCTAACGACATGATTTGGTGTCGTTAGGGGTCATATGGTGTCCGTAGGGGTCATATGGTGTCTTGGGACACCATAGGACCCCTTAAGACACAATATGACCCCTTAGGACACAATATGACCCAAAGCGACCCAATATGGTGTCATTAGGGGTCATATGGTGTCCTAAGAGGTCATAAGGGTTCATGGGACACCATATGACCCCTATGGACACCATATGACCCCTAATGACACCATAGGACCCCTTAAGACACCAAATCATGTCGTTAGGGGTCATATTGTGTCCTATGACCCCATAAGACACAATATGACCCCTAATGTTATGATTTGGTGTCTTAAGGGGTCCGATGGTGTCGGTAGGGGTCATATGGTGTCCATAGGGGTCATATGGTGTCTTGGGACACCATAGGACCCCTTAAGACACAATATGACCCCTTAGGACACAATATGACCCAAAGCGACCCAATATGGTGTCATTAGGGGTCATATGATGTCCTAAGAGTTCATAAGGGTTCATGGGACACCATATGACCCCTATGGACACCATATGACCCCTAACAACACCAGAGGACCCCTTAAGACACCAAATCATGTCATTAGGGGTCATATTGCATCCTACGACCCCGTAAGACACAATATGACCCCTAATGACATGATTTGGTGTCTTAAGGTGTCTAATGGTGTCACAAGACACCGTATGACCCCTAGCGACACTATAGGACCCCTTAAGACACCAAATCATAACATTAGGGGTCATATTGTGTGTCTCTCTCTCCCTCTCCTTCTCTCTCTCTCTCTCTCCCTCTCCTCTCTCTCTCTCCATCTCTCCCTCTCCTTGTCTCTCTCTCTCTTTCTCCCTCTCTCTCTCTCTCTCTCTCTCTCTCTCTCTCTCTCTCTCTCTCTCTCTCTCTCTCTCTCTCTCTCTCTCTCTCTCTCTCTCTCTCTCTCTCTCTCGATCTCTTGATATCTGATTTAATTGGATATCGGATTTCTGCCATGTGGCGGCAACAATTCATAAATGGGGGCAATGAGAATTTTTTTTGGGGACCACATATTTTTGTATAAAAGTCGGATATCAGATAAAATCCGATATCCTATTTTAGTACTAAAAACCAAGAAAAAAAGGGTTTGTGGGCCATTCTGTAGATTCCAACAGCCGACAGTCTAGGTCCTATGTTTTCTATCGAGGATCATGGGGTTTTAGACAGAGACAAATTTGTGCTTTTGGGGGATTCTTAAAGTGAAAACTTACATTGTCAATCACGAAGGAGCATATGTGTGGAGGGAAATGGGGAGTATTAGTCGTCGGAAGTCTAAACGCAAAAGAAAACTTTCAAATGACCAAGTTGAAGTGTATAGAGAAAGAGATAGAGAATGTCATAGGAGGAGAAGACAAGGTATGTTAAATATTGGTAATGTTACTTCAACTGAAGAGGAAATTGAAATTGAAAATGTGCCACAAGTTATTGAAAATGAAAATGTAAATTTGAAAGTGAAAATATTGAAAATTTTGAAAATGTTGAAAGTGATAATGAAAATGCTCAACATGTGGAAAATTTTGACATAGGAGGTGAAAATGTGGAAAACTTTAACATTGAAGGTGGAATTGCCTCACCAAGTGAACCATATGTAACACCTAATTACTTTAGAAATGAAGACCCTCTCATGGATGAAAGATAAATTCCAAATCCAAGACCTTCAAGAACCCCAAAATGGTTATTTGAAATCGATGAGAACATTATTGTAAATCTTGACTGCAAGAGGTCAACAAGAACCATTTGGTTGTGGTCTATAGAACTTTTCAAAATTCTAGCAATAAGACATTGACCGAGCAATGCCAACTCTTTGTTCAATTGCTAAAGATGATAAAGATGAGACCATTGCTAAACAAATTGAATATTTGTATGAACAAGAAGATGGAGAGAAATTCTATTATTGCAAAAAATCTATTTGACGCTCTCAATTCTATTGGAAAGAATACCAAAGAAAGAGATAAGAGAGCCACTCAAAGAGTGATTACAACCTCCTTAGTAAGCCATCAATTGAGGAAGGCTCGTCAAATGAGACAAACTTGTGTTGATTTTAACATAAACCATAAAACTTTGGATAGAGCACTTGCACGAAGACAAAGACTTGATGATCCACTTCAACAAGATACATGGACATTTGGTGGGAGGCTTCCACGTGTTGATAGAAAGTTGACTGACAATGTGAAGGAAGAGATTCAATAATTTTGGCACTCTAATTCTAGAGTGTCACCCAATGTAAAGGACGTTTTGAAATTAAGAATCGGCAATCGAGACTACATACCGCATCCAAACAATGTTGTACAAAAAATTTTGTGAATTACATCCAACTTTGCAAATATCACAAAGGGCCTTTGAATCTTTGAAACCATTTTATTGTGTTCCTCTTAAGATTCGCAATATCTGTTGTTGCAAGTACCATGTGGAGTTTTTAATGGACCATGAACTTTTATGTCATATTCATTCTACAATTCATTTTAATGAGATGTTGCAGGAGTGTGGTGCAATGCTATTTCCGAGATCATCAAGAGACTTGCAAGATCTATTTTTATGCCCTAGAGATGATGGCTGCTATTTCTATAGAAATGATTGTTTTAATGAGAAGTGCTCAGAATGCGGTGGGCTGTCAAAGTTTGTTTCATGTTTTCATGAGGGCAGCAAACATGAGTTTGGAAATAATTATGTTGAGAAAAAAAAGATACGAGAAGAGTGGAGGTGAAGGTTCTAGATGCGAATTAGTCCTCAAGAGAAGTGAGTATTGCTGATTTTATTTTGGATTTTAAGGAAAATCTTTTCTACAAGTATGCAAGGCACACCCATAGGTCTCAATGGTTGGATCACAGTTCAGGATGTGTAAGAACTCTTTCCCGATTGGCACTATTGTATCGGTGGTTGATTTTGCAGACAACTATACATTGCAACCACAGAATGAGGTACAGTCTCAATACTACAATTCAATCCAAATTGCTATTTTTGTTCACATTACATATAGACATGCTACTGATAGTACAGAAGAGGACAAGAAGATAATCAGGGAGTATCATTTTTATATGAGTGATGATAGATCACACTCCTCCAAGTATGTGCAACATTCTTTCGAGAATTTTTTTGAGTTCTTGCATGAGAAAGATATTGCAATTGACCGACATATAATATGGTCAAATAACTGTATGGGTCAATTCAAGAATGCCCGTATGTTTTATTGGTTGAGTAGAATGCATGTGGAGAGGCGTATACCTCATATTTGGTGTTTTTTTTAGGCAGAGCATGGGAAGGGAGAGCATGATGGAGCAGGTGCATGTTTGAAGAGAGCTCTAGTTAAGGAGCAATTAAGGATTTCAGGTGCAAATTTCTTTAATGCACATTCTATTGTTGATTGGTGTAGTTTAGCATTGTCACATGGAGGTACTCTTGATTCAGCAGTGAGCAGATTCTTTTGGTTGGTTGATGAGGGAACAGTGGGAGATAGATTGGATTGTCAAACAATTAAAGATTCTTCAAACATGCATTCATTTCTCAGCTCAGATGCAAGTACATGGACCATTTGGACACGAGCGTTGGCTTGTTTTTGTCAGAGTTGTCTTCGGTGTGATTGGGATCAGTGCAAGT
Source organism: Cryptomeria japonica (assembly GCF_030272615.1). Lineage (NCBI taxonomy): Eukaryota > Viridiplantae > Streptophyta > Pinopsida > Cupressales > Cupressaceae > Cryptomeria > Cryptomeria japonica. The sequence continues at coordinate 750,822,212 of NC_081414.1, read as the reverse complement.
CAAGTGAGTGGGTTGATACATGGGTTCTCCACCATCTAACTCCTTTATCTCAAACAATATCCTTGTCAAATGATGACATGGAAAGTTCACTTGAGTATGATCGTCTATCAAATCTTGTACAGCCCAGGACGTGTTTTTGCAGTTGTTGCACCACAAGGGAATGAAGAGAGATCAGAATATTGGTTGGCACGATATGTACAAGGAAAAAAAAAGCTACACAACCAGTGACAAATGATGATGGGTTCACATATCCTATAGGTTCAATTGTTGTTGTGGGAACTTGGTTGCGAACATACATGATTAGAAAGAATGGAATACCTACATTTGAAGACTATGAGAGACACAAAACCATTATAATGTATTCACACCTTATTATAGCTACAAATGTCAAGTTGTTGAAGCATCAAGCAAAACCAAAGACCAAAGAGCTATGGACAGTGACTACTGTTGATCATGAAGCAATATTGGATACTCTTAAACAAAGAGATGACCCTTCAGGCACACTTGAGTAGTAGGTCTTTAATGGTGCCTTATTTTTTATCATGCATTTCATTTCAAACAATGATCATTAAACCTTAATGTTCAAGTTTGTTACGTGTATATTAAGGATGTGTTCAAAATGCAAGTCTATTGATGAACGTTTTTTTTGGGCAACAGAATTTTTGCATGCACATAGCGAGTACACTCGATATAATTGGAAGGGACGTATTTTTGCAACACCACTTATGTTCATCCATGCAATTTATGTGTAGACTAACAATTCTTAAAAATACAGGTTCATGGTAGCTCATTCGTCGTTGACAAGGCCCTCTCTTGGTGATGGTACATATTCCTTTGTGCATTAATGAGATTAAATTGTGGGTCTTGTTGTGTTTATTATCATCAAGATGATTCAAATGCATGTGGCCAGGACACATCTGTAGTGTATCAATTGTCATGACAGATGATCTATTGAATCAAACAATTGACATTGACTAGTCAAGGTGGTCATCGAACTTTCACTCAGGTAACCTTGTCTATTTTTATTCATTAATGGTTTATAAAATAAAGTCAGTTAGATTTTGGCAATTGAATACCATTCTTTCATTTTCAGACATTGACATCAGATGCACCTAATATTCTCTCCACAATGGAGCATGGTGTTCTCTAGCAGTAGCACCTTTGATGCTTTTGACAATAGTATGAGTCAGATTAGTAAATTTCTATTTTGATGCCTCCCACAAGGCTTTGCAACTTCACATTGTGAGTGTGCCCCTGTTATAATTGAATTGTACTTTAATCGACATAGATGGTCTATGATGGCTTTTTTGTAAGACTATATGGTTTTATTACATATATTGTACTTTAATCGACATATAACAATATCCAAGTGGTGGTTGGCATGAGCTTGAATATGGTAAGTTGTATGCATCTTGAAGTTGAATATGATATGTTGTATACATCTTGAAGTTGAACTTTGATTAGACTTTGTCAGCATTTGATGAATCATAAATGTCATTTCATTATTAATCTCATGAGTGTGAGGTGTAGGAATAATAACTAATTGAGAACATCAATTCAAATCCATAATATATAGAGGATACTAATTTATTTATTGCAGTTTAGTGCAGAACTTATTTATTTTTTCTAATAATGAAATAGGTACAACTGTATTGAGATAAAATGAAGCTTTTCTCTCATATGAAGATGTCACATTGGCAAATTGGTCTATACTATAATACACAAGACATAAGTAAAATCAAAACACTCTCGTCAAATCCTTCCAAATTCTATGTTAACTTGTGACTCATTACTGTATGCTGGGAGAGGGAAGAGTGTGTGGCTTCAGGGTACAGTTTTGGACTTGAACCATATTGCATAAATCTCAAGGCTTCAACTTGATTATCATTAAAGGTTTCTGATTGTTTACAAAATATCCTTTCATATCCCTTCATGGATGTCACATGCGTAGGGTATGACCCCGAGCGTTTGATCGAGTGGGGGGGAAAAATAGGAGCATGCGTAGGGTAATAATTCCTAACTGGACATGTCAGAGCCAACGGTTCATCATCACGATGAGCAAAAGGAGAAATCGGCCATGCAACAACATTCCATTGAGTGAGACTGATGATTTTTTTGCCAACTAAAAAATTACTGCCCTAATAAAACTGTAGGGCAACTTGAAAAACCGAGATAGGCTTTCGTAGGGACCCCTATCGTGGCCCCGCAGGTTCAAACGGATCATTTGCAGGTGCCATGAATTCTGAGTTAGGGCCCGTCAAAGTTTGACAATTTTGAGCACTTAGGGTGCTCAAGGGACGACGCTGGTAGGGTATGACCCTGAGCGTTCGATCGAGTGGGGGGGCAAAATAGGAGTATGCATAGGGTAATAATACATAACTGGACATGTTAGAGCTGACGATTCATCATCGCGATGAGCAGAACGAGAAATCGGCCACGCAACAACATTCCATTGAGTGAGATTGACGATTTTTTGCCAACTGAAAAATTTCTGCCCTAATAAAACTGTAGGGCAACTTCAAAAACTGAGATAGGCTTTCATAGGGACCCCTCTCATGGCCCCATAGGTTCAAATGGATCATTCGCAAGTGCCACAGCTTTTGAGTTAGGGCCCGTCAAAGTTTGACAATTTTGAGCACTTAGGGCGCTCAAGGGATGACGCCGGTAGGGTATGACCCCAAGCATTCGATCGAGTGGGGGGGCAAAATAGGAGCATGCATAGAGTAATAATGCCTAACTGGACATGTCGGAGCTAACGGTTCATCATCGTGACAAGAAGAATGAGAAATCGACCGCGCGACAACATTCTATTGAGTGAGACTGACGATTTTTTCGCCAATCGAAAAATTGCTGCCCTAATAAAACCGTAGGGTAACTTGAAAAACTAAGATAGGCTTTCGTAGGGACCCCTCTCATGGCCTCGTAGGTTCAAACAAATTATTCGCAGGTGCCACGAATTTCGAGTTAGGGCCCGTCAAAGTTTGACAATTTTGAGCACTTAGGGCGCTCAAGGGACGACGCTAGTAGGGTATGACCCCAAGCATTCGATCGAGTGGGGGGGAAAAATAGGAGCATGTGTAGGGTAATAATGCCTAACTGGACATGTTAGAGCCAACATTTCATCATCGCGATGAGAAGAAGGAGAAATCGGCCACACGACAACATTCCATTGAGTGAGACTGACAACTTTTTTGTCAACCGAAAAATTGCCGCCCTAATAAAACTATAGGGCAACTTGAAAAAATGAGATAGGCTTTCATAGGGACCCCTCTTGTGGCCTCGTAGGTTCAAACGGATTATTTACAGGTGCCACATATTCTGAGTTAGGGCTCGTCAAAGTTTGACAATTTTGAGCACTTAGGGCGCTCAAGGGACGATGCTGGTAGGGTATGACCTTGAGCGTTCGATCGAGTGGGGGGGGGAAAATAGGAGCATGCATAGGTTAATAATGCCTAACTAGACATTTCAGAGCCAACGGTTCATCATTGCGACGAGCAGAACGAGAAATCAGCCATGCGACAACATTCCATTGAGTGAGACTGACGATTTTTTTGCCAACCGAAAAATTGCTGCCCTAATAAAACTCTGAGCATTCGACCGAGGTGGGGGGCAAAATAGGACCATGCATAGGGTAATAATGAATTGTATCAAGTATTTTTCATTAAATGAATTGTATTGTTCATGAAATGTATTGTTCATTGAATGAATTGTATTGTATTGTTGATTAAATGAATTGTATTGTTCATTAAATGAATTGTATTGTATTGTATTGTTCATTAAATGAATTATATTGTTCATTATAAAAACAACACTTACGATGAAATGAATTGTATTGTTCATTAAATAGCCATTATTAACCATTGTTAATTATTGGAATGAAGATTAAAGATTTCCATGATAACACCGCGCATAGATGAACAACAATTTATATGATTGAATATCAACTTCTATATATATAAAAATGTCAAATGATTACAAATGTATGTCCATACACAAATATGGCATAAATGCCAACTGAAACAAAATGTATGTCTAAATACGTGAATGCATGTCCATATACAAAATATACATGCCAACTAGACATGTAAGCATCCCAAAACTATCTATAACATCCTAAGTTGTTGATGGATCATCAAAATCGATCCTCTTCGCCGCACTGCTCGGCTCTAAAGGATCCTGCACAAGAAAAACAAACCATGATTAATATTAGTTATATTATATAATTCACATTTGAAAAGTTAACATAAAAATGAACTATAATTGAACTATTCATGTTTACCTCATCTCCACGTTTTCTCTTCAGCTTTGCAGGACTCTTGATGTATGCCTTCGGTAGAGGAGGTATGTTTTGAATATTTTCATACACAACCTACATATGTTCAGAAACATGACATTGATACAAGTTAGCATATAATTGTCACTGATAATAACAAATTATATCTACTAATCAAAAAATAAAATAAACACACATCTACTCGAGGCATCTCTTCTTCTTCTTCAGATATACTGGGTGTAGTCATCAAGGATGTGAAGCCAAGGATTCTCTGTATATATACACAACAAGTAGATGAAACTATCAATCTATGTCTAGACATGTATAATCACTATAATTTATTTAAAACTATTCATTCAATCATATTTGCATTCAATTACCTTTCCCTTGTCTCCAACTGCACTACTAGATCCTAAATCACACTGCTCCGCACTCATGCTGCTTGTGCCCTACAAGAGTAAAATAAGATATACATGCAAGTTACTACATAATCTAATTAATACCAATATAAATGATGAGCATGTATGTACAATAAAATACAAACGACTAGGTGCAATAATATATGTACCGTCAAGCTATCAAGGCCAAATGAAATGGCCGACAAGGTGTTCTCCTAAATCTGTCTCAACTCATCCTCAGTCATCAACTGTTAAATAGACCATGTAAATAAAAATTAGTACTTAATATTATCTAATTTATAAATATTTAATTAAAATATAACATGAACTGTGAAAATACAAATCTTACCACTACATCATCAATGTATGATGACGGTGCCTCCTCACCTCTAGCATGTGAGGACTCCCCAGGGTATCCTCCAGTCTGTGTGATAACATCTAGTGCATCATGCATCTCATGCACCTCATAATCTACATTGTCCACAGGATGATCGATGGGTTGTCCTACTGGACCCAAGCATACATGCCCACACATGACACAACTATGGGGCACACATATGTGTGAAGCTAAGGATGATGTGTCAACGCCACCGGATGCACCACTACCATCAACAATAGGCTGAGCTACTGATGTGACCTGAGAAACCAAAAGGCTACTCAAAGAGTGAATAGCCGATATGGTACGTGAAGCCGCCTCACGAATGATATCATGATGTTGCACTGTAGGTGGGGGATCAATAGGAGGAGGAGGGACATACGGGCCCTAGATTACTCTGACTGCCCCAGGTCTATATTGGGGCATACCTAAACCTACACCCTGGAAAGGTTGGATGTCAAAGTAGTTCACATGTTTGTGTAAAACAAACTCAGCATACAATTTTTTTATAAAATAGAAGGGGATATCAAGATTGTTGTTGGGTGGTTTGTTGAAAACCATCCACCAATGATCCCAAAAGTTTTTCACAATCCCATCATTTGTGCACCATTTAATAGAAAGTTTTTTTTTTGGGGATCTACAAGCTGACCAGTACGGGGATTGACAAACAATGAGGTGATTTCAGCTTTGGATATCTCAAGATCCTTGATATCCTTATACGACAAGCCATCTGCATATTTTTCCCTCATAGAATCTTGCCACAAAAGGGTGGCATCATGCTCCTCAGTCATGGTTTCCATACTTTTTACGATCGACGTGAGAAGATCAAACATTGGGTTTAGACAAGGGATCCTACGATATACTTCTGCAATCCCCCTCAATTCATTCAAATTTGTGCAATCAAATCCTGAATTGAGGGGGGGTTTGGCAAATGAGGGTTTGGCTATTGCAGTTGTTGTTCGTCAGTGTTTTCATTGTTATCCCCCATTTTTAACCTAATTGAATGTAAACAATTAAATTTAGTTAACAAACTTAAACAATTAGGTATTTGATTTAAAAAAACCTAGTTTCCATAAAAAAAACCATATTTTCAATGAAAAATCAAATAAACATTAACAAAAAATACAAAAAATGAATGAAAATGATTCAAAACGATAAAATTCTTACCTTTGAATCTATCTTTTAGCAATTTTTTGTCAAAAAATCGGATATCGAATGGAGTGAATATCGGATTGTGATGAAATTGCATGACCCGTGAGTTAAAAATGACTCACAGGCTACCACTGTCAAAATATAAAAGTCTCAGAAAATTGGATATCCGATTTTTATACTTAAATTATTTTTTAATTAACATATATAATATAATAATATATTATATAATATGTATTGTATTATATTATATATATTATAATATATAATATAATATAATATAATACATATTGTATTATATTATATAATATAATATTATATTATATTATATTATATTATATTACATTATAATATAATATAATATTATAATATAATATTATATTATAATAATATATATAATATAATATTATATTATAAATATAATATTATATTATATATAATATAATATAATATAATATTACATTATTATATTATATATATTATTATATTATATATATTATTATATAATATATATTATATAATATAATAATAGATTATATATTATATAATATGTAACATATAACATATAATATATTTTTTAAATTAAAATTACAAATAAAAATCAGATATCCGATTTGCATAGGTAATTACTAGGCCAAGGTGTACTGACACCCAGGCCAAGCAAAAAGTCAACATGGATTTTTGCGTTTTTAGGCGAGTGAAGAAGGCTATTTTTTTCACATCGCCACTTTTTGGCCCCCCTTGATCCTGCACTAACCCATTATTTTTCTCACATGTGGATTCCTAGAATTGGATAATTAATAACACATGAAGAGAAAAAATGATTGAACTTTGGGCTTCTCAAAGTTAGAAGTTGGAAAATACAATTGTTATCTATTGGTATTTAATTTAATGTATCTACCATGTTAGGATGCTCAATTTAGAGGAAAAGCATTAAATTCAAACACGTGTTCTTTCATATTTTAAGGAAGCAATTCAAGGGTTGAAGACATGTAATATGAAGAGTATTATTTGGACACATTATTTGTTTGGTGTTTTAGAGGTCTTGTCATGTCTATATAAACAACTCCTTGGATGTACAAAATAGGAGGAATAGTTGAATGTAGAGTTACTCTATAAGAATGAGGATAGGTGGAGGCATAAAAAGGTTGTTCATAAGTACATCTAAGTGATGCCATGCTGGAGGAAAAGAGGAGAATAAAAGTTAATGTATTGTCACATTTATTTTTCAATAATGCATGTTGGGTATCTCTTCATGGTGGAGTTTTTTCCACAAGGGTTTATCCATGTAAATTTTGTGTTATCTGGTACTCTTATGTTGTTGATTTGTACCTGATTTTTGTTATCATATGGTGATGTTATTCATTATTTAGAATTGTTAATTTCACATAAGGTGGTGTTATTAAAATTGATATGTAGGCCAGTTTTTACATCATAAAAAATATGAATCTAATCATGGTAATCTATATTAATACAACTTAATTTCATATTTGCATATATGTTTTAGATTTTCATTTTGTATCAGTCCAAGCCTTTTATCTCATCCATTGGATTCATATATTAATTATTTCGATATAGATTGGAACTTCCAACCTTTGATATTAGAACCTATATAATTATCAACAATTCATCCATCACCCATATGTTGTTGGCCCTAAGATCTACATGCCACTAGTGAAAATATTCTTTCTAGATAAAAAATCTATAGATATAGTGTGCTCCTTGACTACCATCAAACTACTGGGTCATAATATTGACTAATCATTGATCAACATGAAAGGAGAGGAATAGTCTACATCTTAGGGGGTAAACATTCTCTATCTACACCCTCATAGAGTCCTTGCTCCATTTATCTTGTGTTGCATGAGAAGTTAGCTTCTATACTAATCTCATTTTAACATTGTGATATTATAAAGAACCGGTACATATATCTAATAATTATTGGAGAGATTTTACCATGGTTAATTAATCTAAATACAATACCTAAAAGGGGCTAGGTAAACTATACAATTATCTTATAGGCCTTGGGACAATTTACCAACATATAAGCAACACATTGAATCCTTAGAAGATGGCCTCTATCCAAATACATACATAAACCCATGTGAATTTATAAGGTATCAAAATTAATTTATTTTCTTTAATTAATTATTTTTAGAAACACGTTATTTAATATACATGCTTATCTATAGATATAATACTATTAAATAAAATGTCACAACATAGAAATAATTACAAGTGTAGCTGGATAAGGACACCCTTAGAAACTCAATCCTATATACATAAATCTATTCTTGTGATAAAATTAGGAATGCTCCCTAGAGAAAATAAGAATCTCATTTTTCAACTAATTATATTATGTTATCCCAATCTCACATCATTATTATCTATTAGTTATGAATTTTCCTTAATGCATTCATAACCATATAATATTAGTTCTGGCCTCAAATTAAAGTCTATTGAATAGGAAACTTCAAACAATTTTAGGAACAACTCCAACCTTGGTTTTACCCTTTAAACCCTTTGATACAAATCAAGATTGGGGGATCTTATAAAACTACCCAATTTTACAACCTCAACATATCATCCATTCACTATGTAGAAAAAAATATGAAACATATCTTTGTTGCAAATTTCATTTGTATATTCACAAAAAAAAATACCTCGTGAATATTACATAGATTGAGGATTTCAACAAGAAACAAAATTAATAAATTTTGCAAGTTTTTATAGACACCTTGTGCTTGCAAGTCTACAAATGCTTGTGCTTGCAAGTCTTTAAATGCTCATGGCTACCTTCACACCTTTTTGGCTTAACCAATCTTTTGAAATATGATTTTTTCCTTCATTATATAGATCTCATGTCTACCTTGAACACTGCAAACACACCTACAAATTGTTCTTTTACTTCTTCTATCTTTATCCTCTTGACAAGCTAATTGCTTGCACTCTTATGCAATCCTCTGCAACAACCTGAAAGTTCTCTTTCCAACCTTATTGTTGATGATTTTCTCTTAACACAATTGAAGGATGAATTTTATATAATCTTAAACCTTTGTGAGCCACCCCAAAGAGGCACCCAAATATGTTATTTCATTTTCCTCAACTTGACCTTTGAAATTACTTCAAAAAACATGAAATAATTTTTTTTTTTTGCTTCCAAAATATGGCATGAATATTGCTAAACCATATCCCATGCCTTTCTATTGTATATTTCTTTAAAAAATAAATAAAATCATGGAACAATTCATGCTCCATTAGAAATTGAAGAATCATTAATTATTTTCTAAAAAATTAGTAGGTTTTTCCTCCATATTAAGTACCTTTAAATTAAAAGAACAAGACAAGAATGGAATACCAATAGTAGTTTTTCTTATTAACACTTATCTAGGAATCCAAACTTATTAAAAAATATTAATTATTCTTTACAATTTTCCTCTAATATGCCAATGGATCCCTTCAACCCTTCACAACCTTATAAATATGTAATACAAGAAATTTCAATTAAATAACTTTGTTTGCTTCTAATTTTTGAAATGGAATCCAAGTATTGATAAATGAATATTTTATCAATACAATCCTCCACAAGATTCTCTTTAAGCTTCAAACTACACCAAAATTTAAAAACTTGATCATAAGAAGTAGTTTTTTTTTGGTGATGTAGGAGTGCTCGTGAGTCATTATGCTCCTACATCAAACACACTAGGTAAGAACTTTGTGAGAATAGCTCATAAATGGATTTGAGTAGTAGGAGTACTCTTCTAGATAGTAAAATATTTGTAGCATACTCCAATTCTATTATTGGAACCATGATATTCCTTTCTTTCACCTCTTCCAACATCTACTTGGCACTTTGCATGTTTTTCTCTACCAAATCTGCTCACCAATATTTTTTCTTATATTTTTATGTCCATTGTTGTCCAACCTCTTCCTCCAAAATATCATGCATATTTTTTTCTTTCTTATTGTGGGTTTCAACTCACCACAAACCACCAAGCTCCACCTTATACTTTTTTTCTTCTCTTCTTTTGTAAAATTTGACCCACCATGAACCAATCACCTCCACCATGTTTCACTTTCATCTTTCTCTACTATAAGAATTAACTCACCATAACCCATCCTCCAACTAGAATATTCTTCCTAATTTTTACTCACCATTACATATGATTACATATCCATATCAAAATTATGAAAATTAAATATTTTCATTACGGGTATGTGCAAGATCATGGGGGGCCAAAAAGTGGCAATGGAGAAAAAAATGAGTTTTAAACCTTTCTAAACACGCCAAAATCCACTTTGACTTTTTGTTTGGGTCGGCCAAAATTTGAATTTGGTTTGGTAATACCAAAACCAAATCGGATATCCGTTAATATTGGATATTTGATATTAACGGATATCCAATTTGTGATGCCACTATTGTGATGTCATACTTTTTCAAATCGGATATCCGATTTTTAAATCAAATATCCGTTTTTCTCAACATAAAAAGTATAGTTTAGTAAAATGGGCATAACTTTTGCGTTTCTTATTGAAACTTTGATTTTTTATAGGTGTTGGAAAGGTAATTTAGAGACCTATCAAATGGATAAGGTATTTTTATGATATTTAAGACCAAAAATTGATTATAATCATTTGAAGTTATTCCTTCAATTTTAAAACTTTAAATACTCACAAATTTTGCATACAAAGACTCATTTTTTTCCTATCACCTCCTTTATCTATCACTTGTCTATCTATACTTATATAAACATATTTTATCTATCTCTTTCTTCTCTACTTATGTCACTTATTTTCTCATCCCATCTAGATAAATAAATTCCCAAGTTACATGCATCTCTGCATATATCTCCATCTTTCTATTCCTATCTCTCCCTCTCCCACTCCATCATTGTCACTCCTTATTTCTATATTTCTCTCTAATAATCTCTCTTCTCTCTATTTATCTCTCTCCTCTACCTTATCCTACCTATACTTATATATTACTTGTCTCTATCACCTCCTTTCTCTCCCTATCTTGTCCCCTCTATCTCTATATCCCTATAGATCTATCTTCATGTGTATTTATATCTCATTATCTCTAAATCTCATTTATTCACTCCATCTCTACCTCCATTTGTCTTACTCTCTCTATCACTTTCTATCCATATCTATCTCTATCTTCATCTCTTTCCCTATCAATCTCTCTTTCTATATGTTCCTCTATCTTTATATATCTTCCTCTATACATGGTTAATCTACTTCTTTGTCTCTTCCTCTATCGCCCTCTTGAAGTATCTTTCCCTTTCTCTACCTTTATCTCTTTATTTATTCCATCTTTATATATCTATGGCTCTCTCCCCACATCCTTCTCTATAGTGCCTTTATATATCTCTATATCTCCCTCTTTCTCTCTCTCCCTCTCTATCTATCCCTATCTATAATCTTTATATCTCTTTCTCACTCTCTTGCACTATCTATATCTCTCTATCTATTGATATTTCTATTCATTTATATCTCTCTATCTCTTCATTTTTTTATCTCACTCTCTTTACCCCTCTCTATCCATTTTTATTCATCTCTTTATATATTTATCTTTGTCTTTATCTCTCTCTTTCTCTATATCTATTCATCTCCCTCTCCCTTTATCTTCATTTTTTATCTATATCTTCCTCTCTCCTTTTCAATATCTAGATATGTCTACCTCTTTCTATCCATCCTTGTCCTTTAGTTTTTCTCCCTCTCACTTCATACTCCTTAATATCTATATCTCTATTTATGTCCTTGTCATTTAATTCTTCTCCCTCTCTTTAGCTCTTCATCTCTCTTCACCCGTATATCTCTCCTTATTTGAAACTTAGAACATATGATCTCCTAAGGGGTTATATGGTGTCCTAAGGGGTCATAGAACACCATATGACCCCTTAGGACACAATTTGACCCCTAACGACACCATATGGCCTCCTAAGGGGTCATATGGTGTCCTAAGGGGTCATAAAACACCATATGACCCCTTAAGACACATTAAGACCCCTAATGACACCATATGGTGTCCTAAGGGTCATAAGACACCAAATGACCCCTTAGGACACCATACGATCCCTAATGACACAAAGTGGCATCCTAAAGGGTCATATGGTGTCCTAAGGGGTCATAGGACACCATATGATCCCTTAGGACACCATACGACCCATAGCACCATATAGTGTCCCAAGGGGTCATATGGTGTCCTCAGGGGTCATAGAACACCATATGACCCATTAGGAAACAATACAACCCTTGACAACACCTAAGGGGTCATATAGTGTCCTAAGGGGTCATAGGACACCATATGACCCCTTAGGACACCATACGACCCCTTACGACACCATATGGTGTCCTAAGGAGTTATATGATATCCCAAGGGGTCATATAACACCATATGACCCCTTAGAACACAATAATACCCATAACAACATGATATGGTGTCCTAAGGGGTCATATGGTGTCACAAGACACCATATGACCCCTTAGGACATAATATGACCCCTAACGATACATAGGGGGTCATATGGTGTCCTACGGGGTTATATGATGTTCTATCAACCTTTAGGACACAATATGAACCCTTATCACACCATACAACCCCTAACAATACCATATGGTGTCCTAAGGGGTCATAGGACAACATATGACCCGTTAGGACACAATATGACCCCTAACAACACCTAAGGGGTCATATTATGTCTTAAGGGGTCATAGGACACCATATGACCCCTAACGATATTGTATGGTGTCTTAAGGGGTCATATTATGTCCTAAGGGGTCATAGGACACCATATGACCCCTAACGATGCAAAATGACACCTAACAATACCTAAGGGGTCATATGGTGTTCTAAGGGGTCATAGGACACCATTGACCCCTTAGCACACCATACGACTTCTAATGACACCATATGGTGTCCTAAGGGGTCATATAACACCATATGACCCCTTAGGACACCATACGAAGCATAATGACCCCATATGATGTCCTAAGGGATCATATGGTGTCCTAAGGGGTAATATGGTGTCCTAAGGGGTCATGGGACACCATATGACCCCTTAGAAGACCATAGACCCATAACAACATAGTATGGTGTCCTAGAGGGTCATAAAACACCATATGACCCCTTAGAACACCATACGACCCGTAACGATACCATGTGGTGTCCTAAGGGGTCATAAGACACAATATGACCCCTTAGGACATATTATGACCCCTAATGATTCCATATAGTGTCTTAAGGGGTCATAGGACACTATATGACCCCTTAGGATACCATACTACCCCTTATGACACCATACGACCCTTTACGACACCATATGGTGTCCTAAGGGGTCATATGGTATCCTAAGGGGTCATATAACACCATATGACCCCTTAAAATACAAGAAGACCCATAACGACATGATATGGTGTCCTAAAGGGTCATATGGTGTCACGAGCCACCATATGACCCCTTAGGACACAATATGACCCCTAAAGATACCTAAGCGGTCATATGGTGTCCTAAGGGGTTATATGATGTCCTAGGAACCTCTAGGACACAATATGACCCCTTAGCACACCATACAACCCCTAATGACACCATATGGTGTCCTAAGGGGTCGTAGGACACAATATGACCCGTTAGGACACAATATGACCCCTAACAACACTTAAGGGGTCATAGGACACCATATGACCCCTAAAGACATTATATGGTGTCCTAAGGGTTCATAGGACACCATATGACCCCTAACGACACAAAATGATGCCTAACGATACCTAAGGGGTCACATGGTGTTATAACTGGTCATAGGACACTATATGACCCCTTCGCACATCATACGACCCCCAATGGCACCCTATGGTGTCCTAAGGGGTCATAGAAGACCATATGACCCGTTAGGACACCATACGATGCATAATGACACCATATGGTGTCCTAAAGGGTCATATGGTGTCTTAAGGGGTCATAGGACACCATATGACCCCTAAGGAGACCATACAATCCATAACAACATAATATGGTGTCCTAAGGGGTCATAGAACATCATATGACCCCTTAGAACACCATACGATCCATAACAACACCATGTGGTGTCCTAAGGGGTCATAAGACACAATATGACCCCTTAGGACATAATATGACCCCTAACGATGTCATATAGTGTCCTAAGGGATCATAGGACACCATATGACCCTTAGGACACAATACGACCCCTTAAGACATAAAATAAACCCTAACGACACCTAAGGGGTCATATAGTTTCCTAAGGGGTCATAGGACACCATATGACTCCTTACCACACTATACGACCCCTAACGACACCATATGGTGTCCTAAGGGGTCGTAGGACACAATATGGTGTCTTATGATCCCTTAGGACACCATATGGTATCGTTATGGGTCATATGGTGTCCTAATGGGCCATATAGTGTCCTAAGGGATCATAGAACACCATATGACCCCTTAGCACACCATACAACACATAAAAACACCAAATGGTGTCCTAAGGGGTCATAAGACACCATATGAACCCTTAGGAGACCATATGACCCATAACAACACCATATGGTGTCCTAAGGGGTCATAGAACACCATATGACCCGTAATGATACCATATGGTGTCATAAGGGATCATAAGACACCATATGACCCCTTAGAACACAATATGACTCCTAACAACATCATATAGTGTCTTAAGGGGTCATAGGACACCATATGACCCCTTATGACACAATATGATCCCTAACAATGTCATATAGTGTCCTAAGGGGTCATATGGTGTCCTAAGGGGTTATAATACACCAGATGACCCCTTAGGATACCATAAGGCCCATAACGACACCATATTATGCCATAGGACACCATATGACCTATTAGGACACAATATGACCCCAAACGACACCTAAGGGATCATATGTTGTCCTAAGGGGTCATATGGTGTCCTAAGAGGTCATATGGTGTCCCAAGGGGTCATAGAACACCATATAACCCGTTAGGAAACCTTACGATCCATGATGATGCCATATGGTGTCCTAAGGGGTCATAGGACACCATATGACCCCTTAAGACACAATATGACCCCTAACAACACCTTAGGGGTCATATGGTGTCATCAGTGGTCATATGATATCTTATGACCCCTTAGCACACCATACAAACCTTAATGACACTATATGGTGTCCTAAGGGGTCATAGGATACCATATGACCCCTTAGGACACCATACAACCCATAATAATACCATATAGTTTTATAAGGAGTCATATGGTGTCCTAAGAGGTCATAGGACACCATATGACACTTTAAGACACAATATGACCCCTTAGCACACCATATGACCCCTAACAATATCATATGGTGTTCTAAGGGTTCATAGGACACCATATGACTCATTAGGACACAATATGACCCCTAACAACACCTAAGGGGTCATATGGTAAAGTTAGAGGTGAGGATAGGTATGACAGAGAGATGGCATTTGGAGAAGAGAGAATTAGAGAGAGTTGGGGTTAATTAGGGGTTGGGAGTAGAGGGGGGATGGGAAAGTATCAACAAAGTGAGAGAGGGAGAGATGAGGAGAGAGGTTCAAAGAGAGAGGTCTAGAGAGAAGATAATTAGGGGAAGGGGAGGTGGGAGAGAGAGGGACTAGGGAGTATCAACAAAGGAAGAGGGGGGAGAGATGGGGAGAGAGCCCCCCGATTACCCTCTCTCTAGTCCATCTCTTTGTTAATACTTACATCTTCCTTTCTGCTCCCCCTAATTATCCTCTCTCTATCACTCTCTTTACCTCTCTCTACATCTCTCCCTCTCTCCTTTTGTTGATACTTACTCTTCTCCCTCTCTTCTTATCTGATAATTACACCCAACTCTCTCTCATAATATTTATTTCCCTCAATTACCCTCGATCACCTCTCTCCTCCTATGGGTTTATAGATACTTCTCTCTCCCCCTCTCCCCCCCCCCCCCAATTACTCTCTATTTCTCTCTTCACCTCTATCCCCATCTCTCTTCTCCCTTTGTTGATACTTTCCCCTCTCCCCCTCTCCTCCTAACCCCTAATAATCTCAAACTCTCCCTCTCATTCTCTCTTCACCCCAATCACCCCCTCCCTCTCTCTCTCTTCTCCATCCACCTAATTACCTCCATACCTCTCTCACACACTCTCTCTTCCCCCTAATTAATCTCTCCTTCTCACCTCTCTCCCCCTCTCCTTTTTTTGATACTTCCCTATACCTCTCCTTGCCCCCTCTGAATTTTGTTGCTAGAGATGAGAAGGAAATGCAGAGAGACTAGTCTAGATCTTAGGAAAAAGAGAGTAACAAAGAGAAGGAAATTATGAAGAGGTAGAAATATAAGCACCTTGTAGAGCTTGAGAGAATGAATGAGGTATTCGATGACAGTTAGAGATATAGGTCTAGAGAGATGTATAAATATGGACAAAAGAGAGGGAGGAAGAAACAAACAGGTGGAGTGATAGGTTTAGGAGAGAGAGGTGGAGAAAGGAACAAACATAGATAACATGGTTTATCAAAATTTATCGAACTCAATAAATTTCATAAATTTTCTATTATTAATTAATTACTTATTTAGTTTATTTTGAGATGATTGTTACAAAAATTCATGCAATAGGAAAATCGTATGAAAAAGTCATGAGTCTTTTATGCTTTAAAATGAAGGATGAATTTAAATGAATTATAATTATTTTTTTAAAAACGTAATTGAAAATCTACCTATTCCATATCATAGAGCTCTTAATTACCTTTCCAACACCTATAAAAAAACAAAATTTTGATATAAAACGTAAAAGCTATGCCCAAATTACTATATATTTTTTTATTTTTTCAAAAATGGATATCCGATTTTAAAACATAAATTTCTCCCTCCATCTTTTCATTCGGGTTTTCTTTGGGATTTGTCTTGGAAGTGACAAGCCTGGAAAGTCAATTGAAAAAACATGTTTTTCAGTATTCCTTGATTTTCCAAACTTTACACTGGTGGTTGATGACTTTTTTTATAGCCAAAATTGATAAAACAAAAAGGGTTTTTTAAGGACATTCTCAGCTTTCCAACAATATAAGGCTTTTTTTATTTCAACTTTAATAAATTATTATTATTTATTTTCTAATTGAATTATGACAAAAGTCCTGATTGATAGACTGATTGAAAAACACTCATAACTTTCAAACCGCATAACATTTTTTAAATCCGAAATATGCATCACATCCTATGCTTTGTCTACTATAGGGAAAAATAAAAATAAAATGAATTTCATAAGGTTTTGACCAAGTTAAGGTGGTCAAACGTAGGAGTTTCTGAATTTATGAAAAGTTGTAGTAAAAAATTCATAAATAATGATTTACTTTATAAAAAAAATATGTGTCACATCCGGACATGAGTCTAATACTTATATTATAAATCTTATAAAAAAATATTATGATTTGATTGTGATTAGGATGGTCAGACATACACCTACTTCTTATCTTTTTCCTGAAATTTTTGTACCACTGCATTGAAATTTGAAATTTTCATCAAATAGGATTTTTTTTTTCAAAAAACAACTAGTAGCTTAGAAACTGCATTCAATTTTCTATAGATTCTCTTGTTATATATTTTGAAAATAATGTTCATAACTTATTCAATTTTTCATGTCAAGTTGCATAACTCTAATTTTTTGAAATTTCATTGACACTTAAGGCCCTATTTTGGCACACCATGATCTTGCACATACCCTTACCTATTATTTATCAAACTCTTCTACACCTACAACTACTTTATATTCAATAGTTGCAGCAACACTACCCTTTGCCTGGACATAATACTATCTCTTTTACATAATTTGTCACCCATCATTTTGTTCATCTTTTATACATGTAACTCAACATCGATTTTATTTTTACAAATTCTTGAAAAATAACATATTACCTCTATGACCTATTTATTCTCTTTTGTTGATTGTGTTGCAACCCTTCTGTATATGCAACCTCCTTATCCTCCATCACCATGCCTTCAAAGAGGCATGTGTCAAAAACAACCTATTTCTTTTTTAAAAAAATTATCTCCACTCCAAAGAATATTTTTAATCTCCATAAGAGATTTTTTTTAAAAGAAAAAGGTCAAAGCCTGTAATATATATATATATATATATATATATATATATATATATATATATATATATATATATATATATATATATATATATATATATATATATATAGTCTTCTTCTTCTTCATGAATATATTTGTCAAATTTAGGAGTATCAAACAACTATAGTTTCAAGATCTTCAACAAAAATTTATTAGATCACACTACCCTCTATCCAACAAAGATTCTAGAAGATGCACCTCTCAAAACACCCTCTATCCACTCCCTCTTAATGGAGGAAGTTGTGCATAGGTTCTACCCAACTTTATCTCTATTAGAGGATAGAAGCTAGAGAAACCCTCTCTCATGCTTTCAAAAACAAAATCTTATATGCCTATAACAAGAAAAATATTTCACATCTCTTTCTTTTTCAATTCTCAACAAAACCCCAATAAGAAACCAAACTTTGATACCAAAAAATGCAGACACGATTGAGGATTCTTATCAAACTACCCAATCTTGCATCCTTAACATATCATTCATCGACTATATAGAAAAAAATTAAAAACATATATTTATTGCAACTTTAATTTATACATTCACACAACAAAATACCTCAAGAACAATTATATACATTAAGGATTTCAACAAGAAATACATTTCAAAATTTTAGAATATTTTCTAGACACCGTGTGATCACAAATCTTCAAATGTTTATGCCTTCATACGTCCTCAGTGCCAATAATCTTTTGCAATATGAATTTTCTCTTCATTTTGCATTTCTCAAAGCTTTCCTTTAGCAACCCACACACACATGTAAATTCATCTCTCTTCTTGTTATTTGTTACTAAGTACTAAAATAATTGAAGGCTTAATTTTATATATTTTGAAACCTTTATGACACTCCCACAAGAGGAACCTCAATCTGCTCTTTCATTTCCCTCAACTTCACCTTTGAAATTTCTTTAAAAATATGAAATAAATAGTTTTTTCTTTCAAAATGTAGCATAAATGTTTCTAGACAATATCTAATTCTTTTATGTTATATATTTCTTTGAAAATTAATAAAATCATGAACCAATTCATGCTCCATTATAAATTAAAGAGTTGTTAATTATTTTCTCAAAAATCACTAGGATGTCTCCATTTGGAGTACCCAAATTGAAATAACAAGACAAGAATGGAATCCCAAAATTCATTTGTCTTATTAAAACTTATCTATGCATCCAAATTTATAAAAAATTATCAATTATTGTTTATAAGTTCCCTCAAACATGCCAATGGACCTCTTTGATCCTTCAAAATTTATTAATTATGCTATACAATAATTTTAATTCACATTAAACATATTGTTTTCTTTTATTTTTTAAATGGAAGTTAAGTATTGATATATGAATATTCTATCCTTCCAATACTCCACATGATTATCTTGAATCTCCATCCTACACCAAAATTGTAAAATAGTGATCATAAAAATAAAAATATATATTTTTGGTAATGTGAGATTGCTTGTGAGCCAAGATGCTCCCGCATCACCCTTCCCCTATAGACTTGATTTCATAGGTACATCATTTTCCTAATAATTTTCTACATATCCACTTCAAAACATGATCAAAGTTACTCTGATTTCTCCCCACAAGGTCTTCCAAAGGAATGCACACAATTTTCTAGCTTAGAAAGCCTATATCATGATTTTTCCATCAAATACATGTCAAGAGCTCAAATTAAACCTCACCATAATTATTATTTCCAATTCAATGTGAGAATCCAAAAACCCCGTATAATCATCCATAAAGGATATTGTTCCATATTTGGTACACTAATGGTAATACCAAATAGTTTACAATATAGTCTTCTATTTAGAATTAGAACATAATAAAATATAATGTGATTTTGTAATATTAGATATAACAAATATATTGTTTTTTACTATATTGAACCACTATATTATATTAATGAGGAACCTCTTAACATCTATGGATAAAGATCACAATTAGGATAAATATACTAATAGTAAGGGTAGTAATGTTCAATACCTATTATTAATGTGAAAATTATGTGAAGCCCTACTATGGTTCCAAATGATATTACACTAATTTATGATCAAGCATCATGATACTATTCAGTTTTGACATCAATCTTCTTTAGAACATGTCATACCACAATCAAGCCATATTGATTTATTTAACAAAAGACATAACACAATAGTAATAAAATTTCTTTAAGATGATTCAATACACAAGTTGCTTTTAAATGGTTTCCAATACTATGTATCCAATAGATCAACATCCAGTTCAAAAGTATTTTTAATCTCTTAATATACTTTATGATTTGGTGAAATCCAATACTTTCAAAATGCTCCAATTCAAAAAATGTAAAATGTTCACTTTTGCCACTCATACTTGTTCTAAATATGAAAATATTGGTAAGCAATAACTTATCAAGAGATATTATATTATATGAGAAAATTGATTTATTTCTTAATCTCTATAATTGCATCAAATCAAATTATAGTTTCATTGTATTCAATCATGAAACAATCTGGTACAAGTCTCTTAGTTCACTTGATAGTCCATGCTTCAATTATAGTGATAGGTCACTCTACATCTTTTGAAAATTAGGAAATCCCATTCCAAAGTTTCTTTCTACTTAGGTCTTAACTATGTTGAATAGTTAAATTTCCTATGCAATTTTTTAAAAGGGGGCATTTTTTTGGTAAAATTAAACTTGGACCTAAGATTAGCAATGCATATCTGGTATTTGATCTTTTGGAACATATATTTGGAAATTCCTTCTAATTCACCTATCAATATAAATTAGATCTACAATACTTTTAACAACTATCTATGATAAAATAAAGATAAAAAAATATCAAGAGTTAGAGGAAAACAATGGACAATGATATGTTGCACTTAATTTATCAAATCTAAAATGTTATATATGAAATCAAAAAAACAATATTGCAATGATCAATATTACAAACAACCACATACAATATCGATGTAATCATCTAAGAAAAATGTAACATAATATTTTTCAAGTTGCACACAATTAAATCATCATGTTTCATACACAAATTTGAGATAGAACTTATATGAAAATAACAATTGAATATATTTTTCCCCAAAATATTAAACTTAGAAAATAAAGAATAACATATATCATTATCAACTATTAGAACATTGATTGGAACAATAAAAATGATCAATTGATTTATTTCAAAACCTATAAAATTACAATGTTCAAATTAAAATTAGTTTGGTGTTTATAAAAGTTTCCAACTCCCTAAAGTATCCTCAAGGAGTCAATAAATAGAAACCTTAGGCAGCCAAAATTTTAGGATTGAAAATAGTTTAATTGAAACCCTAATTATATTAATTGGAGTTGCTCAATTTAGAGAGCTATAAGTTAACTAACATTTGATTTCAATGCCACTTTTACAAGTTATCCACTCCCTTGAGTTGATTTTATCACAAATTTTGAATGAATAATAAACAAAATTCAAAAGAATATCTTAATAACTAAGTTTTCACATAGACCTAAGAAGTGCTTTGAGAAACTAGTGATAGATTTATTCAAGTCATTTATGATGCAGGAGCATCTGGTGGTGTAAGGGCAATCCTGCATCATCCAAAAATATTTCTTTTTGTTTAGTTTTCTTTAATTTTTTTGCAGTTTTGGATACATAAGATATTTCAACTCTCAGAATCGACAAGCTGCTTTTTCTAACCGATTGCCAAAAATGGTAGGAATTTATTTAAAGGTGGATGAAGCCCAAAATTTATAGGAAGATTAAGAAAGGAATAATAAGCACATTGGTGAAAGAATTGGTTCAAAATCATTAACAATTTGAAAGTTATTAAAGTTCCAGTTTCTTGAAAAAAAAAAAAAAAAATCTTCCAAGTCAGATTTGAGGCATTAAACAGTGTGAAACGGTCCCGAAAATGGAGAGAATTGATAGAGTGATTCATAGAACATTTTACACTCAGAGATCTTTCCGATGCTTCAAACAGTTCATAAATCCGATTCCCAGATCAAAAGTTATGGTTGTCGGAAGTTGGACAATTTTTGGAAAGTTTCAATTTTTGAATTTGGCTATATTTTTAAATTTCCAATTTCATATTTTGGCATTTGTCCGCCATTTGGTAATTTCTATATTGTAATTTCAGCTCCAAAACAGAAGAAAGTCTATTTGAGACTTATATGTAGAAACTTGGGAGTTAGTTGTTAGAGTTTTGGGAGTTGTGTTTTTTAATGTAAGGGTTTTCCAGAAAACTCTATAAGTTGTTGTATTGCAGCCTGTGAGGTTTATTCCTCTTATTTGCATGTATGCATGTATTGCAAATAATAACAATATCTCTTTGTTATTTGTGAGGATCTGGTAATTACTGAGAGGGGGGGTGAATCAGTAATTATAATAACTTTAAAACTTTAACAATCACTAAAGACTTCTTTCAAAACAACTCATAAACAGTACCGGTAATAACTGAAATCATACAGTTGATCAGATTTATCAAACTACTCTTCTAAGTGTTCATCAACATGCATGCAATAGAAAGATATCAACTAAAAACACATAAGAAATCAATCAACACATGAATACCAGGATTCTGAACACGTGGAAACCCAAATGGGAAAAACTATAGTGGGAATTGGTACCTACAATATTTTTGGACTCTTTTGGAATGTGCCCTGTTAGGAGCCTAGCTCAGTCAGGAGCTTACAAATATGCCCGGTTAGGAAAAAACCCTATTAGGAGTCCCCCGATTAAGGGATTTACCTCAGCCCTGTTAGGAGCTTTACTCGATTAGGACTAACCTTGTGAAAGGATTTAGAACCCAAGCTAATGAGTCACCTGATGAAGGGATTTATACAATCAGGCCTATCAGGACCTACCTGGTTAAGGGATTTTGAGTCTGCTGCAACTATTAGGGAACAACATACGTATGATCTGAAAATAGCACACTCTTCTTGCTTGTACAGATCATTTTCTGATCCAATCTTCTTCTCTCTTGCAGACACACACACTGGTTCGGCCACACACTCTTCACTTGATCGCCGACATAGTAAATCATCACAAACTTACCCTAAATAGACTTTACAACTTAGTCGGTTATAAAACTATAAGATTTGCATCATAAATCATCACAGATCTTTGCAAATCATTACAGATCATCATATGAATCATTACAATAATTTACAAGAGTTGCTGAATGATCACAAATCATCACTGCTTTGATCTGATACACTTTCAAACCCTTAGCTAATTCTACTAAGCACTTCGCTCATTCCCAAGAAATTTCATCTTTGATTGCACCAAAACAATATTTAAATACTTCAGGCAGATTCAGCCATGTCATCATCAACTTACAAACATAATGTAATACATCACCGAACTCAAAATCATTATCGGTTATAAGATTTGAATATTGGTTCTTAAACCCTACATAAAATGCATCATTCAATCACAAACATGACTTCTGGCAGCCAAAACATGATGTGTTTTCGATCATAACCTCATTACAATGTTACAAACACACATTCCAAACCGTAACACCAAATTCCTCATCAATCTCTAGATCTAATTGCTTAAGCATAACACAGTTTCACATTTACCGATTAAAGTCCTATTTTCCAATTAACTATCAAATCCATTCCATAGTTTTCTGGTCAATCATAGATGACTTAGATAACATGATAGAACAATGTAGTTGCCATCAATGACAACACAAACTTATCATCAAGTCATCAAACAACATCTCAACTATATCATCACCAATAGTCCTTATACCGGTTCATCAATATCATCAACAGTTATGCCAATAAGCCAACATTCTCCCCATTTGGAATTGATGGTAACACTGAAAAACCTTATCATGTTGAACTGAACTGATATGTTTTGTACTTACTCTTCTACTTAGCATCTCCTTTGTATTTCTTCTATCGGTTATCTAGTTCTTCTTCTCATGGCCTATCTTCAACTGATTCTTCTCCCCCTTTGACGGCAATGCAAAAGGTGCAAATACCTCTTTTGTCTTCATCTCTGTTGTTTCCATCTGTAATTATCTCATCATAGTTGCTCCCCTTGAGGAGTATCCCACTTCACATCAATCCAAAATTGAAAGATATTCAATGAATTCACTGGATTGATGCATCAACGGCATCTTAGTTGATCTTGTGTAGGGGTACAACCCCTAATCTACCTCTAATATATTCAAAGGTTGTCTTAGGAAAAGGTTTAGTGAATATATCTACTAACTACTCTTTGTTGGACACATACTCCATTCTTACTTTCTTCTCCTGTACTATTTCCCTCAGAAAGTGATACTTCAACTCAATGTGCTTTGTTCTTGCATGTAATACAGGATTTTTTGAAATATTAATAGCACTAGCATTATCACAATGAATAGTCATCGGTTTAGACATGTCTTCCTTAAAAACTTCTAAACTATGTCTCATCCATATAGACTGAGTACAATTCATTGATGCTACCACATATTTTGCTTCAGCTGTAGATTGTGAAATACAAGATTGTTTCTAGCTTATCCAGGACACCAATCTTTCTCCTAAAAAGAAAGCTCCACCGATTGTGATTTTTTGGTCATCAACATTTCCAGCCCAATCTGCATCTATGAAAACTTTTAAAGAAAAATTTTCATTGTAAGGATACCACAAACCATAATCAATTATTTGTTTCAAATACATGAATATCCTTTTTACTGCTACCATGTGTGTCTCCTTCAGATCTTTCTGAAATTTTGCAACCAATCCAACAGCATGTGCAATGTCCAGTCTACTACGAACAACATAATGTAGCTTCCTAATTATAGACATGTATTCTTTCTCATCCACAGATGGTTAATCATCTTGTTTTAAAAATTTACACCCTGTTAGCATCGGAGTACCAGCTAGTTTACAATCTTCCATGCCAAAAAAAAATAAGACTTCTTTTACATACTTAGTCTAACAAATAAATATTCCATTCTCTAGTTGTTGAATCTGTAAACCAATAAAGAATTTTATCTCACCTATAAGAGACATCTCAAATTCTTTGTTCATTTCATCTGCAAAAGACATACACATGTCATCATTTCCACCAAATATTATATCATCAACAAAAACTTCAGCAATTAACATTTTGTCTCCATCAGTCTTCAAATATATGTTATTGTCTTCACTGGTTCTCTGGAATCCTATCTTGGTCAGATGTGCATGTGATCTTTCAAACCATGCTCTAGGACCTTGCTTCAATCCATATAGTGCCTTGTGTAGTTTACAAATCATATTTTCATTTTCACTCAATGCAAAACCATTTGGTTGTGTAGACTTAAAAATGACCATATTCCTAAATGAATATTTTATGTTCATTCCTCTATTTAATTAAATCCAATTTAATTAAATCACGCATGTTCCTCTATTTAATTAAGTAAATTACTCAATTTATTTAGTTAAATTCACTAGACCTCTTTTACCATTTAATGGGATAAATCATTTTATTCAATTAAATCCCTTCTATCCACTTTTAATTAAATTCAAATTTAATTAAATAGTTTACCCTAAATTGAATAAATCTAATTTATTCAATTTCCCAAATTGCAACCAAATTGAAATAAATTAACTTTATTTTAATTAAATTCTATTTTTCTCATCCACTTGCAAAATCCTACATCTCCCACTTGCCTCCTAAACCCTATTCCTAATTCCTTCTAGAATTCATTTAATCCTAATCAATTAACCCTAAACCCATGCATTATCCCTTTTCCCTAAATTTGAGAAGGTCACTTCTTAAATTTGGAGTAAAGTCTCCAAAAGGCATTAAAGCCTTTATCCATTCAACAAGCCAACTTGTTGAATCCTCCCAAACTTGGAAGGACTCTTACAAGTTTGTCCCCAAAATCTTTAAACCATTAATGGTTAACTAACCCTTAGTGGTATGATTAAAGACTTTTTGACTAACTTAACCTCCATGTAACCCAAGGGTCTCATCAAGTATTTATTGCTTTGACCATGGTTATTCCTTTATCCTTTGCACAAGAGTTTATCCTTTGGGTAAAAGCTTTATCCAATGGATAACCTTAGCCTAACCTTAGCCTAACCTTAACCTAACATTAACTGTTACCCCCTGAGGTAACCATGAGGTCTTCTCAAGCATTTAATGCTTCTTACATCTCCTCTCAACCAACCTTATGTTGCCAATTGTCACCATTTTATTGGTGAAAATTGTGAACATGGATTAAGCAACTTTCAAACTCAACCCTTGATTAACTCTTTCAATCCTGGCCATCCATTGCCCTATTTTTGCTATAAATAGAGCTCTCATTCCTCTATTTTCATATATGCAAGCTCTTAGTATCATACTTATGCTCAATTTTTAGCACATTTAGTCTCTCTTTGCAAATAAGAATTAATCTAATAATCATTTTAGATTGCTTCTTTCATCAATAGCTTAACAATATAACTAGTATATCATGTTAGGATAGTATCATTACTAATCTTGTCATCTTATAATCTAGTTTATTGCAGTTATAGGGATCATGGATAGATAGGTTGCATTTTCATGTTAAAATCAATCAAAATCATCCCTCGTTCTTGCATTTGTCTCCCTAAACCACTTTGCTCAGTGATTTGAGAGCAAAGAAATTGGTTTGAGGGACCTTGTGAGATAGAGAACCATGGAACTAACCTTGGGAAGCCGAGTCATCCTTCATGACTCTATAGCTTGCACCAAGAAGTCTTGTGGGTGTGTGGACAAGTCTCTTTGGGCCTCACTTTTTGCATTTTAAGTTCTATTGATCCGCTTTTCCCGCATACAGGTTGTTCTATATATACTTCTTCTTCCAAGATACCATTCAGAAAAGTTGGTTTAACATCCATCTGATAGACCTTAAATCCTTTAAAAGAAGAAAAGGCAAGCAACATTTTAACACCTTCAAGTCTTGCCACCGATGCAAAGGTTTCACCATAGTCTTCACCTTCTTCTTGTGCATACCCTTTGCAAACCAACCTCACCTTGTTTCTAACAACTTCACCATCCTCATTAAGTTTGTTTCTGAATACCCATTTTGTCCAAATAACATTTTTGTCTTCCAGTCTCAGAACAAGAGACCATGTATTGTTCTTCTCAATCTAGTCAAGTTCTTCATTCATTGCATTCAACCAGTCTTCATCTTTCAAAGTTTTGTAACAGTCTTCGGCTCAATAGTTGAAATCAGATAGGAATTCTCTCTAATTTTTCTTCTTGTCTACACACCAGCATTCTTATCACCTATAATCTGGTCTTCTAAATGATTTAGCCTTACATATCTTGGGATTACCGTTTTCAGTGCAATGCATTCTGCTTCATGTTCATCATCTTCTTCATCGCTTACCGGTTGAGTGCCTATTTCTACATTGTTCTTCACCAACATGCTTAGATCTACTAGACTCATCAAGTTTGTCAGAAAATTCATCAATTTTAACATTCACACTCTCAACTATTTTATTTGTCCTTTTATTGTAACTTTTGAATGCTTTACTCTTGGTAGAATATCCAAGAAATATCCCTTCATCACTCTTCGCATCAAAATTTCCAGTAAAATCATCTCTCTTAATAAAGAATCTACTACCAAAAACTTTAAAGTAGCTGACATTAGGAATCTTACCATGCCAAAGTTCATAAGGTGTTTTATCATTACCTTTCTTCACAAGAACCTGGTTCAAAGTATAAACAATAGTGCTAACTACTTCTCTCCAAAACATTTTTGGAACATCTCCTTGTATCAACATTGTTCTAGCAGCTTCCATTATTGTTATGTTTCTTCTCTCGGCAATACCATTTTGACGTGGATTCCTAGGTGCTGACATTTGTCTCTTTATTCCATGTTCTTCACAATACATAGTAAACTCATCAGAAGTAAATTCTCCACCTCGATTGGATCTTAAGCACTTCAAATTCTTATCGGTTTCCTTTTCAACTAGGGCTTTAAAGATCTTGAATTTTTTGAATGCCTCCAATTTCTCCTTCAAGAAAGTTACCCACATCATCCTTGAAAAATCATCAATAAAAATCATAAAAAACTTATCACCATAAAAAGTTCTAGTCCTCATAGGACCACATAAATCAGTATGCACTAAATCAAGAATATGCTTTGAAGAAAAATATTTACTCTTAAAATATGTCAAAGTCATCTTTCCCATCTGACAATCTTTGTATAACACATTATCCGGTTTAACAAGTTGGGCATACCTCTCACCATACTTGATTTGTTGACCTTTATCAAATTATCAAAATTGACATGGCAAAACCTTTTGTGCCACAACCAGCTTGTTAGACACAATGCAACACTGAGAGGGGGGTGAATCAAAGGTTCTCAAACTTTTCCCTTTAACATCATATGTGTGTATACCAGTTATGGGATCTAACATAAAGCAGACTTACCGGTTAGTGGGGAGACAGAAACACCAATGCAATCACACACAAAGGGACATCACATACACTAGCATGTACGAGGAAAACCCAAGATGGGAAAAACCTTGGTGAGCAATGTTGTTGGAGACTACTGCTCCAATCCAGCCTTAGAATCAAATATTTGTTACAATGTTTTGGGCACCAACCCAAGGAGCTACAACCCTTGACTTTTTTATGGGCTACAACCCAAAGGAGCTACAACCCTTGATTTAGGGCACCAACCCAAGGAGCACCAACCCCTAACAGATTTATGAGCTACAACCCCTGCACTGAGCTACAACTCAATGATCACAAGGAAAACATCATTTACAAAAGTAGTTATCTTGTTACAAGTGAATCATGTAACCATTTCATATACCTTACTTTGTCGGTGAGATTCCTTCTCAGCTACACCGGAACACTTCTCTTGCTACTCCACTGCTGGTAAACTCTACCAGTACACCTCTCCTCTCCTTCAGCTCTATTGGGTCTTCACCTTACTCTCTACTCTTCACCAGTACTACACTCTGTCAGTTATATGTCTTCTTTCTCTACAACTTCCTTCACTTCTTCTCTATCGGTATGAACACTACAGGATTTGCTCTACTACCGATTGAACACTGCAACCTTGTTCACCCTCACTCTTAGTCTCTCTTCTCAGGTATGCATTGAGCACTTGACTTATTTTCTCTCACATGCAAACATAACACTGAATCACTTCGCAACACTACTATGCTCTTCTCTTCAGCAGCCCTCATCAATGATTTTGGCTTCCTTATTTATAACATGGTTTTCCAGCCAAAACATAATTCAAAATCATGGATGGTTAGGGTTTCCTCATCAACCTCGATGCAAACCAAATCCAATCAAATCCTGTCCAATCTAACAACCCAGACAGTTGTATGCTCATCACCACCATTAACGTACCTTCTTGATCACACCTTCTATCTTTGGTGATCTGATTTTTACCCTATCAGCTGATCTCTTGTTCAAATACCAAGATCGGTCTTACTGTTTCCTTCATCCACCTCGATCTCCTCTATCATTCTTAGTTGGCTCTCAGTTGTCCTCCAGACCTCAAGTCGTAAACCTCTACAACATGTCTCGTGATTTGTGTGATCTATCATTGATATCAACCAACTCTGCAACTACCTCGTCAATGTACATTCCATCTACATTCGAATGCAGGTCAGCCACCATGATTCCATGTGGCATCCATGTCGACCAAATTCCATCTTGACTCTTCATGTCGGTCCAGATAGGATCACCGACCAAACACTATTTGTCGGTTCCTCTTTTCTGTCGGTTTACTAACCCTACCGGTATCTCACAATTTACCGGTTACCTCATCATGTCTGCACTATGTTGAACTATTGGTGGAACACCTAAACCGGTCTTCATACATGACTATCCAAAGCATGCACATTGCCACAAAGTGGGAAGTCTTCTACATCTGCACCTTGTCTACATTATGGGTGAACATTCATACTGATAAAACCTCTTGATGACACCATGTCATCAACCTTCCATAGACTCCATCTTCAATCTATCCCTTCAACTTAGATCAGCTCGAACCATATCTCAGTCGATCTAGTGCATAACCCTGATTTCATGTACTTGAGGCATTCCTTTGATTCACCGATGGATCTAGTGTGAGCCTTTAAGCACTTGCCTTTACCTCTTCTTCCTTATCTCATAGAACTATAATGCACATTATGCATAATAAGAGATAAGCTCCACTTACCGATGGAGTGACACCTTGTCTTCTGCATCCTGCAATGCACTTCATGTGACTTCCTTGTTTGTGCAGCACATCTTCAAACAGGCACATGTGATCCAGTGTAGGCACATTCATTGTCGTTCATCTCTTCCCATGTTGATTGCATCTTCATCCGATGGGAGTCCTGTTGTTCAACATCCTCATAGCATATCGGTGACCTATTCATTCTTCTCTTTCAGTGTTGATGTGATTTAGGTAACATTCTACCTCTTCATCATAAACAACGGCTCAAGCACCTTGCTCATCTTGCTTGTTCACTGGTCATAAACTTTCTAGTTGACAGCCACTCACTTGGTTGATTTGTCTTCTCCATGTCAACACACCACTTAACAGTTGACATTCTCTCCTTACCGGTGATACATTGTACCGGTAACCTATTCATCTCATCCACACAAGTCAGGCACTAACTTGTGTACCGATGACTCCAATGGTCATTCATCTAAATGGCATTCTCTTCCTTACCTTATCGATGTTCTACAACACAAGGTGATATCAAGGATATCTCATTCTGTACTTTATGATAGTGTTGCACAAACATCTCTTCTACTGGTAGTCATCCCATACCGGTTGACATCAATGACAACATAATGCCAACAATCTCCCCCTTTAGCATTGATGTCAACACATGTAGTATCTGGCATACTACATAATCTCTCTCCCCCTTTGTATGATCCAATGGTTTCTCACACATGTAGTATGCAGTATACTATAAAACCTTTCTCCCCCTTTGACAACAATGGCAAAGGGCATTGTTGGGATATCATCCCTCGTTGTATATACCAGTCACTGACAAAATTATTTCTCCCTCTTTATCTATATTTGATGCATATCCTCCTTTGATACCTCTTCCTATATTTTCTCTATTTACATTACTTGAGATGGAGAGCTCAACCTTCAATTGACACCAATTGAGCAAGCAATCTGATACTATTTGTTAAAACACTTAATTGCAGAAAGATGTGTCAGTGAATACTACTCACCTACTAGTCAACCTGCATCACCTCTCGTTTGATCCCAAATTCATTTAGAATCAAATGTGATTATACTATGAATATAACCAGCCAAATGACAGGTAGATACCCATAACCATGACATTCTCTTCGGTATTCCTACTATAATTTCCATCATCTACAGTTTGGGCAGTCAATATCTTTACAATTTCAAGCATGTCGGCTCTACATCATGAACACTTGAACTCCCCCTGAGTCATACATCTCATGTCCTCATCTTCGGTCAAGTCTAATACCAGGACACCAATTATTTCCATATAACAGTTGAGTTGTGCATATGTGATAATTTGATTATATTTAGCTACATCATATCCACCACAGCCTATGACATGATCTTAGATCCACAAAATGCCATACAATGACATCACCATGCCATAAGTTAAATCGGTTAGCCCAAAAACATGCGTGCATGCATGATAAACAATCAGACCATTATATGTTATTCAGATCTTTTCCAATACCACCTGAGACATACATCCCATGCTATCAGGGATAATGTAGTGATTTCCATCCTCGTTGTCTTACATAACCTTCAAGCACCTATTTATCATTCATGTCAGTAACATTTTGCACATGTTGGTTTCCTGTATTGGTCCACTATCGCTAGTGGTGCACCTTCCTATGACTCCTGACATCTTGTGTCACCATGTATCTGATTTCAATTGTTATATCATCATACTTTGAAACAACAGTGGTGATCCAGCATTCATCTGTAGGTGTATGGTCAAGCAAGCATCTACACACACTTATCTTCTCATTTATTTCCTTCATGCCGACAACAGCTTGTTCCTCTAAGTGTCCTTCTCCATTGAGGGGGTGAATGATATAATCAATATGTTACTCCCCCTAAGATCCTACATCTTCTTTAGGTCTTAGGAGATATATGTGCAATGAATGCACAGTTTCGGTCCATGGTCTTCTTCATCCCTACCTATTTGGTTTCATTCTTCTTCCCATTTTCAGACTTGGGAGTAGGTCTTTCCTTCTTCTATAGATGGGCCTTTTCTTTTTCGGACTCTGCATCACAACTGGAGATGGTGCTATAGTACCACACAACATCCATCCCAACTTCATGATTGGGGAATCTCTTGACATACTGGTTTGACCTTCTACTTTTGGTCATGTTGTTGTGACTAGCACCCAAAACCAATGGACCTCTTGCTCTTGCTAGGACATTTCTCCTTTGGTTCCATGTAGGTCTCTGACTTCCATATGCTCTATATCCACCTTTCTTCAGAGAATAGTTGTTATATCGGCCTACTTATGACTACAAGTTCCTCTTCCTGCATTCAAACTCTCTATGGCCAAATCCATTGCTGCTATAACATATAACATTTACATTATTAGGGACAGCAAATGGATTCTTTCTACCATAACTGAGAGAGGGGATATGCATGTATCTACTCCTGGATATATTTTACTCATATGCATGTTGTCTATGATATCCTAGATTATTCCTTCTAGATCTCTTTCTACATTCTTCTTCCCTATGGCCATAAGCATTACATGCAAAGCAATAACCGATAAATGGTGGCATATGACTTACAAATTTATTTTTCCATGCATGGGGAGATCTTACCGGTTTAGCATCTCCATTTTTTCTTCTTCGGGGATGGACCCTAGGTTGTCCATTATTTGCAGCTCTTCCATCTGGTCTCTTCTTCTCCAACACTTGCTTTGCCTTAGGGTGGTAGCATTTCTTTGTCCTTTGCCAGTAGGAGGTATTCTTTGTTGCTTTCTCATTTTCCTACTCCCGATGAAGTTGTATTCTCCCATCTTCCCTTTTCCTTTGGGATCTGCATTGTTCCTTCTTCTTGCAGCATCAGTCTTCCTTTTTGTGTGCAAGTCCTCACCGATTGTATCTAGATCAACCTTCTTTCAGGGAGCATTTCTCACTAAGAAGGTTTGTCCCTTATTTTCTCCATTTGAGGAGACAAACATAATGTCATTTTGAGGGACATTCTAGTTGGTGGAGCATTCACCGGCACCACTACCTAAACCTTCAGTGTCCTTGTCATGCATTTGTTTCTATAGCATTTTTTCCAAGGCATCACTGCTGCCATCAAACCTGATTCTTTCCTTGAGCTCATCCTAACACTTCTCAAGGTTATTTTGGAGAGTCTCCATTTCTCCAAGTAGTTGTTGATATTCTCCATTTTTTACTTCTAGCCTTGATGCTAGATCTTCACACTGGCATTCCTTGGTGCCTTCTTCTTGAGTCCTCAACTCTGAGATGCATTTCTCAGATTCTTCAAGGCATTTGACCAACTGGTTCTACTCCACAATAGCAACATCCTTGAATAATTTGTATTCATTTCTTACTCTACTAAGCACCTCAAGAGAATTTACAAGTTCTTGGAGATTTATCTCTGCTTCTTCTTCACCTTAACTATCACTGCCAAACACATCTTGTTGATGGGGGTGATATGCATGATCATTTTCAGATGTGTGCCTCTCATCTTCTGATTCTTGAGCCATGAAGAGGTGAGTTTCTTCATCAAAACTATAGTAGCTGACTGATCTACTATCACCATTTCCACATGTGTCTACATTGTTTTCCTTCATCCTTCCACAATCTAATTCAGCAGTGCATGGCTCATTTCCATAAAGCTTCTTCAGTCTATCCCATAGACTCTTTGTTGATCTGCACTTATCCACCTATGAGACAACATCACTGGTGAGCCCATGGAATATAGCCTTCATGGATTCTTCATTGCAAAAGCATCTCCTTTCTTCTTTAGATTTGAAGGGAGGACTGACATTCCTAGGGAGACCATTGACAACCGATATCCATACATCAAACCCTAGAGAGGATAGGAATACTTCCATTCTACAACTCCAGATAGCATAGTTTGATCCATCAAGAACAAGAACGGGGATTAACACTAAACAAACCATTGTGTCCTTAATCTAGAATCTACCCAAGTTGGAGAAATCTCGTCTGACTGGGAACCTACGCTCTGATACCAATTTTTAGACACAATGCACCACTGAGAGGGCAGTGAATAAGTGGTTCTCAAACTTTTCCCTTTAACAACCTCTGTGTGTATACTAGCTGTGGGATCTAACATAAAGAAAACTTACAGGTTAGTGGGGAGACATAAACACCAATGCAATCAAACACAAAGGGACATCACATAACACTAGCATGTACGAGGAAAACCCAAGATGGGAAAAACCTCAGTGAGCAATGCTGTTGGAGACAACTGCTCCAATCCAACCTCATAATCAAATCTATGTTACAATGTTTAGGGCGCCAAACCTAGGAGCTATAATCCATGACTTGTTTATGGGCTACAAACCCTGATTTAGGGCACCAACCCCTAACAGATTTATGGGCTACAACCCAAAAGAGCAACAACCCCTACACTGAGATACAACTCGGTGATCATAGTGAAAATATCATTTACAAAAGTAGTTATCTTGTTATAAGTGAGTATTATAACCATTTCATATACCTTACTTTATTGGTGAGATTCTTTCTCAGCTACACCGTGATGGTATGATGAAAGAATAAGTATCTGGTAGAATGCTGAGAGGGGGGTGAATCAATATATTGAAAAATCGATACAAAGTTTCCAAACTAAAACTCAGTCAAACAAAGTAAACATATCTCAATCAAGATCAATATTAATAAGAATACTTAACATCAACCAGTTTAACGATTATGACAACTTTAACAGTAAACAACTTCAATCTTGTAAACATCAACAATGCTTAATCATAACTCAACATATTCATTTCTCAATGCTTCTACTTAACATGCCTTATCAGAAGTTAACCAAATCAACAAATAAGATCACAACCACAAAAGTATTCACCACTTGACACAAATGTTTATACGTGGAAAACCCAAATAGGTAAAAACCATGGTGAGATGAGACTCACAAGGATGGCTATCTGAACTCTTTTAAAGTTTGCCCTATTAGAAGCCAAGCCTGTTAAAGCTTTACAATAAGTCCTGTTAAGAACTAATTTCAGTTAGGAATCACCTGGTTAAGGGATTTACAAATATGCCTTGTTGAAAAGCATAATACCTTGTTAGGAGTAACCTCACTGGAGGATTTAAGAATTCAAGCTAATGGACCACCTTGTTAGAGGATTTAATGAGTAACCAAGCTTGTTAGAGCTTACCCGGTTAACGTATTTCACTTCTGTTGTAATTATTAGAAAACAACATGTTTTCTTGATTTGTCTGAGTAGCACTACATTTGCTTGATCAGATCCTTCTAAGCTTCAATTTGCCTTCACTCAAAGAGCAGATCCATTCACTGGTTAGGTAACTACACACTCAACAGGTTTCTATCAATCTTGCCAACAACCTTTACAAACAACTTCATCGACCTTAAATACAAATCAATTAGTTTGGTAACACAATAAAAACCTAATTCTCATCATCGAGATTACAAACAAGTCGGTACAATCTTGACCGTTAGAAATTATGACAATCTCTTCACATTCTTCAACAAAATTCCAACTCTTCATGACCACCGCTTCATCGGACATTGTAACTCATCACACATTGTGCATTAGATGCAATCCACTTTGCTCCTTCCCTAGACAAAAAACAAACCCGCCAAAAAAATTTGAAAATATCCTCATACAATGATCACACGTGTCTCCATCATTACCGCTTATCAGAAAATAAAGCAACAAACTTGATCGGTTAGGGTTTAACAGCTAATAGGGTTTACCTGTTACATTACATACAAAGGTTTAACCCTTTACACCGGTTCATCGGTTTAACTCACAAACTTTACATACCGATTTACAACATCTTCCACAAAGCTCTTCTTACTGGTTACTTATCAAAAACAACAATATTAGCAATAACATGAATACCATTACCAGTTCAATTGACATCAATGACAACATATCATTAATACAATCTCTATGCAAAATGCCAACAATCTCCCCCTTTGCCTTTGATGGCAATACAAATATCAACGTCTTTTATTGTTGTTGAGATTGGTGAATAAGAATCCTGGTTTACATTACCAAGTATTCACCTTGTTCTGTCTGTCTTCAGTCTGTCATTGGTTCACCTAATCAGACACATAATTCTTCTCCCCCTTTGACAGTAATGCCAAAGTGAAAGTAAAACATATAATTTTGCTCTCACTATGCATCGACATCATTCTACAACTTGATGCTCCCCCTATGGAAAACATCCACCTCTTCATCAATCCATATAAAATTTTGCAAGTGGTTCAAGGACTAATGCAATCAGCATCATGCTCAGCTAACTTCATGAAGAGGGACAATCCCCAATTGACTTCTAAGATTCTTGAAAGTGGTCTTAGGCAGAGGTTTGGTAAAGATATTTGCAAGCTGGTCCTTGGTAGAAACATACTCCAAGATAACATCTTTACTTTGAACTTTTTCCCTCAAGAAGTGATATTTCAATTCAATGTGCTTAGTCCTTGCATGCAAAACAGGATTTTTAGAAATGTTTATTGCACTTGTATTATCACACAAAATCTATTTTGGTTCTGAGATTTCCATCTTCAAACCTTCCAAAATGTGCCTCATCCACATAGCTTGTGTGAAATTCATATAAGCTTCTACATACTCAGCTTCAGTGGTAGATTGTGAAGTGCAACTCTACTTTTTACTACTCCATGAAACTAGCCTTCCTCCTAGAAAGAATGCTCCACTAGTAGTACTCTTCCAGTCATCAATATTTCCTGCCCAATCAACATCTGTGTATTCTTTCAAAACAAAATTTCCACCATATGGATACCATAACCCATAGTCAATAGTACCTTTCAGATATCTAAAAATTCTCTTGGTTGCCATCAGATGTGAGTCCTTTGGATTCTTCTGAAATCTAGCAACAATACCAACTACATGGGCAATATTCGGTCAACTGTGAACAACATAGTGTAATTTTCCAATCATTGACCTGTATTTGTTTTCATCTATAGACTTAGATGCATCTTCCTTGGACAATTTACAACCTATAACCATTGGGGTTCCAACTGGTTTACAAACACTCATACCGAAAGTCTTAAAAACCTCTTTCACATACTTGGATTGAGTAATGAAAATACCATTCTACATCTGTTGTATCTGTAAGCCTATGAAAAAATTATTTCCCCTACTAATGACATCTCAAATT
Source organism: Cryptomeria japonica (assembly GCF_030272615.1). Lineage (NCBI taxonomy): Eukaryota > Viridiplantae > Streptophyta > Pinopsida > Cupressales > Cupressaceae > Cryptomeria > Cryptomeria japonica. The sequence goes on along the minus strand of NC_081414.1, from coordinate 750,784,603 downwards.
CATTCTTCATTTCATCTGCAAAACAATTACTCATGTCATCATTACCTCCAAATATAATGTCATCTACAAATACTTCACTGGCCAGTATTTCATCTCCTTCAAACTTGAGATAAATGTTGTTGTCATCATTGGTTCTAGCAAAGCAAATCTTCATTAGATGAGTATGAAGCCGCTCATACCATTCTCTAGGTGCCTGCTTTAATCCATACAAATATTTATGCAATTCGAATACCATGTCTTCCTTATCTATCAATCCATAACCATCAGGATGCTCTATATAAACCTCTTCTTCCAGTATCCCATTCAAGAATGCAGACTTAACATCCATTTGGTATACCTTGAACTTCTTATGAGCTGCAAATGCAAGTAATGTTCTGACACCTTCCAGTCTTGCTACTGGTGCAAAATTTTCTCCATAATCTTCTCCTTCTTCTTGTGCATAACCTTTGCATACTAATCTTTCTTTATTGCGAACTACAACACCATCTTCATTTTTTTTTCTAAACACCCATTTAGTACCTATAACATTCTTGTTTACTGGTCAGGGTACCAGCGTCCAAGTGTTGTTCTTCTCAATTTCATCCAACTCCTTCTCCATAGCTTTCACTCAATGATCATCACCAAATGCCTCCTTAGCACTTTTAGGTTCAAGAGTTCTCTCATATTCTTCTACTAGTTAGTGCATTGGCATCCTTATCCCCAATTACCTATTCGGGACTGTGATTCAGTCTCACATACCTAGGAATAACATGATCATTCTCTTCAGGTTCAGCTTCTTCATTATCATCTTCCTCTAAATTTATTTGTTCTAGTTGAACAAGTACATCAGGATTTTCTTTACTAGTTTTTGATTTAACAGTTTCAAGTTCCAAAAGAAAAATGCAAGGATCTTCATCCTTCTTCTCATAACTGGTTCCTTCTGAAGCTTCAAGATATTCATCTACATGAATATCAGCACTCTCAACAATTCGATGTGTCCGGTTGTTGAAGCATTTATAGGCCTTACTCTTGGTGGAATAGCCAAGAAATATTCCTTCATCACTCTTAGCTTCAAACTATGTAATCACCTCGTTTAATAAAACATTTGCTTCCAAATATCTTAAAATAGCTAACATCGGGTGATCTCCCATACCAGTACTCATATGGGGTCTTTTCCTTACCTCTTTTCACCAAAACTCGGTTCATTGTGTAGATAGCTATACTTACAGCTTCTTTCCAAAAAAAATTTGATACACCTCCTTGTATCAACATAGTCCTAGCAGCTTCAACCACTGACTAGTTGTTTCTCTCTGCTATACCATTCTGTTGTGGTGTCCTACATAAAGCTATCGTGTGATACCATTATCATCACAATTCTTAGTGAACTCCACAGAAGTGAATTCACCGCCTTGATCTGTTCTTAGACATTTTATCTTTTTGCCACTCTCTTTCTTAGCTAAGGCTCTAAATGCCTTTAATTTACCAAAAGCTTAATTCTTATCCTTCAAGAATGTGACCCATATCATCCTTGAACAATCATCAGTGAAGATCATGAAGTATCTGTCACCTTGAATGATTCTTGTTCTTATTGGTCCACATAGATCTATATGAAGTAAATCTAACAAGTGCTCTGTTGAGAAGGACTTTCTCTTGAAATTTGAAGACGTCATCTTTCCTAGCTGACATTCTTTACAAAGAGAATTAACTAGTTTGTCTAGCTGAGGCAGACCTCTTACTATCTTAGACTTGCTTACTTTAACAATATTGTCAAAACTTATATGACAAAATCTCCTATGCCAAAGCCAACTATCATCTATTTTTGCAATCAAACAGTTGTTAACTTTAGGATTGAGATGAAATAGATTACCTCTGGTTTGTTTTCTGGTTGCAATCAATTCACCTTTGTTGTCAAAGATTTTGCACATTCCATTTCTAAACTCCAGTGGGTATCCTTTCTCATTAAGTCGTGCCACACTTAAAAGATTGTGCTTTAGGCCTTCAACCCAATAAACACTGTCAGCACTACTCTTCCCATTAAGAGAAATAACTCCCTTACCTTTAACCATACAGGGTGAGTCATTTCCAAATCTAATAACACCGCCATAAAATTCCTTCAAGGAAAGAAATTTGCTCCATTCACTGGTCATGTGATGTGAACAACCAATATCAATGATCCAATCATTAGATTCATCCATTCTGGATACTAGTGCCTTCTGATCTGATATTTCTTCCTTAATAGCTACAAACACAATATCTTCACTAGCATCATCATCAGATTCTTCATCAGTAATACCACTGTCAATAGCTACAAGACAATCTCTCTTGCCTTTACCCTTGTACTTCTTAAATTTGTCTCTTGTGTATTCATTTTTACCATTAGGGCAATTTACCGCTATATGACCAATCTTGTTGCATGCAAAACATTTTAAAGGTAGCTTACCTCTATATTTACCAGTGCCTCTAAGCAGTCATTTTGCCAACAATGCTTCAAGTTCCACTAAGTTTTCTTCATCTTCAGCATCTCTACTAGATCTAGATTCATAGCTATGGCCAGTATCTCTACTTCTTCTCACATATGGGTTAGAGACAGAAGCTCTGAATGTAGATTTTGATTTTTGTATAGTACCATCATAGCCATTTAGTTGAAAATCAGTAAGTTTGCCAATAATAGAGTCAAGAGTTACCTTTGTCTTGTCAATGGATTTCAGATCCTGAATAGCCGCAACTCGAATAGCATAGACTGGTAGCAGGGTTCTTAGTACCTTACTAATTACTGTGGCATCTTCCACTTTCCCTCCTGCACTCTTTATCTCACCAACTATCTCTTTAATCCTTTGACTACACTGTTGGATATTATCACCTTCAGACATTCTCATGTCATCAAATTTTCCTCTTAACTCTCCTCTTTGGCAATCTTAATGTGTTCATCACCGCTATAAATCTCTTCAAGATTTTTCATACTTCATGTGCAGTTTCAAGACCATGAACATCTACATATTCAACATCAGATAGGGAACTGATAATAGCCTCTAATGCTTGGTGATTTTCTTGTTGTTCTTTTTTCTTATCATCAGTCGAGATTCTAGTAGGTGTAATATACCTAGTTCCTATATGATCCCAATACTGACTTCCAAGACTCTTAATCTAAATCTTCATGTTTTCACTCCATATTCTATAGTTATCTTTGTTGAACTTTGGACCTTATTTCTTCATCGTGATCTACAAGATCTTTTCCTCAAGTTATTAGGCTTTTAGATTAAGAGGACCTGAGATGCTCTGATACCAATTGATGGTATGATGAGAGAATAAGTATCTAGTAGAATACTAAGATGGGGGGTGAATCAATATATTGAAAAACTAATACAAAGTTCCCAAACTCAAACTCAGTCAAACAAAGTAAACATATCTCAATCAAGATCAATATTCATAAGAATACTTGACATCAACCAGTTTAACTATTATGACAACTTTAATAGTAAACAACTTCAATCCTGTAAACATCAATAATGCTTAATCATAACTCAACATATTCATCTCTCAATGCTTCTACTTAACATGTCTTATCAGAAGTTAACCAAATCAACAAATAAGATCACAACCACAAAAGAATTCACCACTTGACACAAATATTTATACATGGAAAACCCAAATAGGTAAAAACCACAGTGAGATGAGACTCACAAGTATAGCTATCTGAACTCTTCTGAAGTTTGCCCTATTAGGAGCCAAGCCTGTTAAATCTTTATAATAAGTCATGTTAAGAACTAATTCCGATTAGGAATCACCCAGTTAAAGGATTTACAAATATGCCTTGATGAAAAGTAGAATACCCTGTTAGGAGTAACCTCGCTAGAGGATTTAAGAATCCAAGATGATGGACCACCTTGTTAGAGGATTTAATGAGTAACCAAGCTTGTTAGAGCTTCTCCGGTTAAGGGATTTCACTTCTGTTATAATTGTTAGAAAATAACAAGTTTTCTTGATCTATCTGAGTAGCACTACATTTGCTTGATCAGATCCTTCTAAGATTCAATTTGCCTTCACTCAAACTGCAAATCCATTCACTGGTTAGGCAACTACACACTCAACAGGTTTCTATCAATCTTGCCAACAACCTTTACAAACAACTTCATCGACCTTAAATACAAATCAATTAGGTTGATAATACAAAAAAAACTTAATTCTCATCATCGAGATTACAAACAAGTCGGTACAATCTTGACCGTTAGAAATCATGACAATCTCTTCACATTCTTCAAGAAAATTCCAACCACTCCATGATCACCGCTTCATCGGACTTTGTAACTCATCATGCGTTGTGCATTAGATGCAATCCACTTTGCTCCTTCCCTAGATAAAAAAACAAATGCGCCAAAACAATTTGAACATATCCTCATACAATGATCACACGTGTCTCCATCATTACCGCTTATCAGATAATAAACCAACAAACTTGATCGGTTAGGGTTTAACACCTGATAGGGTTTATCACTTACATTACATAGAAAGGTTTAACCCTTTACACCAGTTCACCGATTCAACTCACAAACTTTACATACCGGTTTACATCATCTTCCACAAAGCTCTTCTTACCGGTTACTAGCCAATATCAAAAACAACAATATCAGCAATGACATGAATACCATTATCGGTTCAATTGACATCAACGACAACATATCATTAATCCAATCTCTATGCAAAATGCCAACACACCGGTACACTTCTCTTGTTTCTCCACTACCAATAAACTCTACTAGTACACCTCTCCTCTTCTTCAGCTCTACTAGGTCTTTACCTTACTCTCTTCTCTTCACGGGTACTACACTATGTCAGTTCTATGTCTTCTTTCTCTGTAGCTTCCTTCACTTCTTCTCTACCAGTATGAACACTACCAGTTTTGCTCTACTACCAGTTGAACACTTCAACCTTGTTCACCCTCACTCTCAGTCTCTCTTCTTAGGTATGCATTGAGAACTTGATTGATTTTCTCTCACATATAGAAGTATCACTCAATCACTTCACAACAGCACTATGCTCTTCTCTTCGGCAGCCCTTATCAATGATTTTGGCTTCCTTATTTATAACATAGTTTTCCCGCCAAAACCTAATTCAAAACCATGGGTGGTTAGGGTTTCCTCATCAACCTCGAGGAAAACCAAATCCAATCAGATTCTATCCAATTTGATCTCCCAAATAGCTATATGCTCATCACCGCCATTAATGCGCCTTCTTGATCACGCCTTCTATATTTGGTGATCTACTTTTTACCCTATCGACTGATCTCTTGGTCAAACAACAAGATTGGTCTTTTTGTTTCCTTCATCCACCTCAATCTCCTCAATCATTCTTACCTGGCTCTCAGTTGTCCTCCATACCTTGAGCCACAAACCTCTTCAACACATCCCATGCTTTGGTGGATCTACCATTAATGTCGACCAACTCTACAACTATCCTGTCAGTGTACATTCCATCTACATTTGAATGCAGGTCTGCCACCTTGACACCATGTGGCAACCATGTCGACCAACTCCCAACTTGACTCTTCATGTCGCTCCAGATAGGATCACCGACCAAACACTCTCTATCGGTTCCTATTTTCTATCAGTTTACTAACCCTGTCGGTATCTCACTTTACCGGTTACCTCATCATGTATGCATTGTTGTGAACTGCTAGTAGAGCACCTAAACCGGTCTTCAGACATGTCTATCCAATGCATGCACATTCCCACAAAGTGGGAAGTCTTGTACATTTGTACCTTGTCCATATTATTGGTGATCATTCATACTAGTAAAACCTCTTGATGACACCATGTCATCAACCTTCCACAAACTCCTTCAATCTATCCCTTCAACTTAGATCAGCTCAGACCATATCTTGGTCGGTCCAATGCATATCCCTGATTTCATGCACTTGAGGCATTCCTTTGATTCACTGGTGGATTCAGTGTGAGCCTTTAAATACTTTCCTTTACCTCTTCTTCCTTATCTCACAAACTATAATGCACATTATGCATAATAGGAGATAAGCTCCACATACCAGTGGAGTAACACCTTGTCTTCTGCATCCTGTAATGCACTTCATGTGACTTCTTTATTTGTGCAACATATCTTCAAACATGCACATGTGATCCAATGTGGGCACATTCACTATCAGTCATCTCTTCCCATGGTGACTACATCTTCATCTGGTGGGAGTCATGTTGTTCAGCATCCTCACAGCATATTGTTGACCTATTCATTCTTCTCTTCTGGTGTTGATGTGATTTAGGTAAAATTCTACCTCTTCATCACAAACAACAGCTCAAGCACCTTGCTCATCCTGCTTGTTCACTGGTCATAAACTTTCCAGTTGACAGCCACTCACTTGGTTGATTTGTCTTCTCCATGTCAACACACCACTTAATAGTTGACATGCTCTCCTTACTGGTGATACACTGTATCGATAGCCTATTCATCTCATCCACACAAGCTAGGCACTAACTTGTGTACCGATGAATCTAGTGGTCATTCATCTGAATGGCATTCTCTTCCTTACCTTGCTGGTGTTCTGCAACACAAGCTGATATCAAGGATATCTCATTATGTACTCCTTCATGACAGTGTTGCACAAACCTATCTTCTACCGGTAGTCATCCCATACCAGTTGAAATGAAAGACAACATAATGCCAACATAGCTATCTTCAATTTTAGCCACCAAACAACTATTCACATTAGTATTCAGATGAAAAAGATTACCTCTAGTCTTTTTACTAGTAGCTATCAAACCTCCATTGCATCCCATGATCCTGCACACTCCTTTTTTAAACTCAAGGTGATATCCTATATCATTTAGTTGTCCAACACTCAGCAAGTTATTTTTTAAGCCTTCAACCAAATAAACATCATCTGCATCTCTCTTACCATTCAGTAAAATAGCTCCTTTACCTTTTACCATGCAAGGTGATTTATTACCAAATCTTACCACACCGCCATCAAACTCTTCAAGACATACAAAAGCCTTTTCATCAGTCAAATCTTCCCTCACAACAACAAAGACAATCCCCTAATTTTCATCATCTTTAGATTCCTCATCTGTCACTCCATCAACTGCAACGTGGCATTATTTCTTCCCTTGTCCTTTATATTTCCTAAACTTCTCATTTCTATCATTGTTAGGACAATTTGTAGCAATATGTCCAATCTTATTGCAAGAGAAATAATTAAGAGGTAGTTTACCTTTATATTTACCAATTCCTCTTGGAAGTCTCTTAGCCAAAAGAGCTTCAAACTCCATTAGATGGTCTTCATCATCATTATCTCCTCTGCTACTGCCATGACTAGATCTGCAATCATAACTGTGACATACATCTTTCCCTTTTCTCATAGGTGTACTGGTTACAAATGCTTTAAAATCTGATTCAAATGCCTTAGAAATACTGTTATCAAAACTATTTAATTCAAATGTAATTAGTTTACCAATAAGAGAATCGACGGTGACTTTATCACTACTTATTGACCTTAACTCTTGAATAGCAGAAACTCTTATTGCATAGGCAGGTAAAAGAGTTCTTTACATCTTACTTACAATAGTTGCATCTTCAATCTTTCCTCCAGCACTTTCAATATTAGCGACAACCTCTTTGATCCTTTGTCCATACTAAGCTATATTCTCACCTTCAACAATTCTCATGTCATCAAATTTACCTCTAAGACTCTCTTCCTTAGCTTTTTGAACATGTTTGTCACCACCATAGATTAATTCTAATTTCTCCCAAAATTCAAATGCAGTTTCTAATCCATGTACATCAATGTATTCAGTATCAGATAGTGTTCTTACAATAGTTTCCAGTGCTTGATTGTTTTCTTGTTGCTCCTTAAGTTGATCTGGAGTTAGAGGGTTGGTAGGGTGTACATATTTAGTAATCAGATGTTGCCAAAACTGAGAACCCCTACCTTTGATATAAATCTTCATTTTGTCTTTCCATATTGTGTAGTTATCCTTAGTAAACTTCAGACCCTCTTTCCTCATCATCTTTCTTTGGATTGTTTCCTCAAGCGGTTAAGCTTCTACACACAGAGGACCAATGCTCTGAAACCAATTGTTATTTGTAAAGATCCAGTAATTACTAAGAGGGGGGTGAATTGGTAATTGTAATAAACTTAAAATCTTTAACAATCACCAAAGACATCTTTCAAAACAACTCATAAACAATACAACTCATAAACAATAACGGTAATAATTGAAATCATATTGTTGATCAGATTTATCAAACTGCTCTTCTAAGTGTTCATCAACATGCATGCAATAGAAAGATATCAAATCAACACATAAGAAAACAATCAATAGATGAACACCAGGATTTTCACGTGAAAACCCAAATGGGAAAAACCACGGTGAGAATTTGTACCCACAAGATTTTTGCACTCTTTCGGAATGCACCCTGTTAGGATCCTAGCCCAGTTAGGAGCTTACAAATATGCTTGGTTAGGAGCAGACCCTGTTAGGAGTCCCCCAGTTAAGGGATTTACCTTAGCCCTGTTAGGAGCTTTACTCAACTAGAAGTAACCTTGTGAAAGGATTTAGAACCCAAGCTAATGAGTCACTCGATGAAGGGATTTATATAATCATGCATGTCGGGACCTACCTGGTTAAAGGATTTTGAGTTTGTTACAACTGTTAGGGAACAATAGATGTATGATCTAAAAATAGAACATCATGCTTACTTTTATAGATACTTTTCTGCTTCTCTCTTGCAGACACACACATTGGTTTGGCCACACACTCTTCACTTGATCACCAACATAGTAAATCATCATAGACTTACCCTAAATATACTTTACAACTTAGTCAGTTACAAAACCCTAAGATTTACATCATAGATCATCACATATCTTTACAAATCATTACAGATCATCATATGAATCATTACAACAATTTACAAGACAATTACAACCACTAAATGATCATAAATCATCGCCGCACTTCAATCTGATACACTTTCAAACCATTAGCTCATTCTACTAAGCACTTCACTTATTCCCAAGAAATTTCATCTTTGATCATGCCAAAATAGCATTTAAACACTTCACGCGGATTCAACCACACCATCATCAACTTACAAACATAATGTAATACACCGTTGAACTCAAAATCATTACCGGTTATACGATTTGAATATCGGTTCTTAAACCCTACTAAAACCCTATACAAAATACATCAGTCAATCACAAACATGACTTCTGGTAGTCAAAACATGATGCAATTCCGGTCATAACCTCATTACAATGTTACAAATACACTTTCCAAACTACAACACCAAATTCCTCATCAATCTCTAGATCCAATTACTTAAGCGTAACACAGTTTCACATTTACCAGTTAAAGTCCTATTTGCCAATTAACTGTCAAATCCATTCCATAGCTTTTTGGTCAATGACAACTTAGATAACATGATATAACAATGTGACCTTATTTGCTATCAATGACAACACAAACTGATCATCAAGTCATCAAACAACATCTCAACTATATCATCACCAACCTTCCTAATATCAGTTCAACAATATCTTCAACAGTTATGCCAATATCCATTCACCTTATCAGTTATGCCCATATGCCAACACTCTTGTGTCTCTTTAATTGTAATTTAATGTGTTTTTCTATTTCTCAAGTTATTCCCTCATCAATTTATATCCAAGTCTTTGTGATACTTTAGGTTTATTCTTTAGGAGAATACTGGTCACCTCATCTTGTCTTGAAACTCCCTAAATTCTATTAAATCTTATTGGAAATTCCATATTGTAGGTTTTACTTTCATCATTCTAACAATGATCTTTTACATATTTACTAATGAAGGCAGTTTATGAATTCCTTGATGATCCTTTTTGCTAGAGGTGTCAATTAAGAAGTTTCCTGGAGAGTGCAAGGAATGTCTTTAATTAACTTCTCTATATAGTGATTACCTTATCAACTTAGTCCTTACTATTATTTAATGTGGACTTACACTTCTTAATTTTCTTTATTATAATTTGTTTGAGTTTCAACCATTCATCCAACAACTCTTAGTCCTCATTATAAAAATTACCTAGTCTATCTAGCTCAATGGATAGACTGGTTCACACTATTTACATAATTGGTATCTATCAATCCCATGTTTGGAGGTATTCATCAAATTTTCCTCTATTTGTTGTGCCAATATTGTCTCATCAATAATCTTGTGAGAGGCCCTTAATTATTCTTTGATGACCTTACCTCCTAATGTATGTAATGCATCTCTCCATTATGTGTTAATAGAGAGAATTTCATATAGGTATCAATACCAAGGATCCTTATTTAGTGCAACAAAAAATGTGGGAGGTGTTCTTTGGTCAACAAATCCTACCAGATGATTGATGCATAGAGTCAATTGCCCTACTTGAGTGTTTAGTTCCTCCTTAATTATTACATCTTTCTTCTTTCTCTCAAGTATGATAGATACAACAAATAATAATGGCGTCTTTTATTCCTCTCTAGTGAGGTATCCCAATTTATTTCGTTAAATAAAATAATCCCAAAGTGTCATATATGCCTTCGACTTACTAACCATAGGGGTGGCTATCTAAGACACTCTTTATCCTTAAAAATATACTATTTTTGTAAAGAGATTATCCTAACCCTCTACTTATTTGATTGAGTTTTAACAAATTCTCCTCACAAACTCAAATCTACTTTCACTTATACATAGGTCCTTTACCTCTTCCACAATATGGTTGAGTCATAGTAGAAAACTTAAAGTTTGATTTATGTATAACTAGGAGGGGGTGGAAAATTTTCTCTAAGAGTAAATATATGATGAGGGTAATTTCAAGGAGGAAAAGAATAATTTTGAGAGGAAGGATTCAAAATTTTATTACCAACAAACCTTGGGGAGTTCTCTCTCTTCCGAGCAAAATGGGGTGGTGAATTCTCTTAACATATAATCAAATTGTTCATAGCCACCCCTAGTTTTGTCTAGTTGGACATCATGGGGTGGGGAATTCATCATTATATGTAGGGAATAATGTGTTGGATAAGGGACAAGATATTAATGAGGTGGAGAAGGAATAGGTGGTGGAGATGAAGGAGATGAGGGATCTTAAAAGCATAAGGTGTCTTGGGTGGTGATGAAGGTGGAGAAGGTTAAGGAGGTGAAATAATTAAATATTGGTGAGTAGATGAAGTGAAGGATAAGGAGATGGAGTAGAAGACCTTACAATTGGAGGAGGCTAATTCATTGTCCTTTTTTTTAGTTGGTGGGACATGGTATTATTCATTCCTCACTCTCACTTGTCTCTAAAATAACCAATTTTTGCTCCATCTTCCTTTTGTTGCAATAACTATAGTTTCTCTATTTTATTTTGTTTCTTCTATGGATGTGCTTCAAGACTCCCCAACATGTATTTTATTCTTCTTGTCCTTAGGGTGTGGGTCTACTTGATATAAGGATACTTCAACCATTATTTTGGCATGTCAAATATTCTTTCATTTTTATATTTGGTATGTAACACCTTCATATCATTCTCCCAATCTTTATGTACCTCCCCAAATTGCATGCTCTTATTATTTTCAGATTCAAATTGTAGTAGTCCTTGATTCTTAACTCATTTTCATTAAATAAGTTAGCCCAATGGTCTTAAATGGTGGGTTCATGCTTGAAATATACCACTACAATTGGGTTAATATTTATAATAGGGTTAAACCGTTCCCTTATATCTTCTAGTAGGTCCATTTATAGAGGATCCATCTCAATTTAGAAATTTTAGTTGTATACAATTTTTGCACAATAATATATACTCACCTTGATGGAAAAAATGAAAGACTAACTTATATTTTTCAACCACTAATTTATGAACATCTACAACCTGTTTGTAGAGGTCCAATAAATTCAACTTGTCACTAGGGTATCTAGGAAACTAATAAGGTTCCATATGGAAACCTACAACCCTAATGTTGGCAATATGTGATGTCAACCTAATGTATGATAATATATGTTTTCATATGTGTAGTCTCTCTTGGTGATAAATGATTATGTCATTGATGATATTGGTTGAAGATATTGAATGTTATAGTAATAAAGATGTATATTGTCCTTGATCATATGGATTGTCACAAATATGAGAGATCATGTTTATCTCCCTATTAGTTATTGCTTAGTATGATATGTTTCCTAATGCTAGGTGTTGACATTCCTCCCACATGGTGTAATTGAATGTAGACTATTAGAATATTGATGGATGATTGTAGACAATGTATATTGTTATCTCAAGTATTGATATGGTGAGTTCATGTGAATGATGTTTTTAGGAATGTTGCAGATTGTGTTGACATTAACAAAGGGTCTTGGGTGTAGATTGAGTGGATGTTTCATATTCATCTTTTGATAGTTTAATATTTGAATGCTACTCTATCACTTGTCTACTATGGATACTTCTTTTTTATGATATTGATGTTAATCGTTTTTTCCAAAAATGTTGTGGTGTAGAGATGTTGTTAATGATGTTCTTGCTTGATGCCCTCCATCAGTTTGGTATTTTGATATTGATGTACTGGAGAACAATGATTGTTGTTAGTTCTTGGCATTGTGTCTTGCATGACTGATGTAAATAATAGGTGGTTATTGGTTGTAGTTGGTCTGTGTTTGTCCACCTTCTTGGTGTCTAATGTCTACACTAAGTATGCTATGTTGATATAGTTAATGATATCGATAATATGGCTAATGGTAATGATAACATGTTGAGGGTCAAATAACTTGGGATATTAACATGAGGATTAGATACATGATAAAAGAATATAGATATTGTACTAAAAGAAAAGGTGATGTTTTCTAGACATTTTGGTCCTTTGGAGGTTTTATAAAACAAGTTGGTGTAGAAGTATGTATTGATGTGTTTCTGGAAGAATGCTCCACATTCCTCTATATTCCATGATATGATCTTTGCAAAAATGGATATAATATTTATGATACAGTCTAACAATTTGATCGTCTATCGGAATTGGTCTGTAAGATGATTTTTATTTCTCTATATTGATGTTTCAATTTTTGTAGCTTGGAGGACGTGTCTACAACATCTTTTTGTGCCGGTTCAATTTTTAAAAGCTGGTGTTGTCTACGAGCAGTGATAATGATGTTTTGTGTTTGACTAGCTCTCCAAAATGAAGTGTTTAGTGTTAGTTATGTTGCGCCAATATGATATTGATATGGGAAGACAAATAAAAAATTATAGAATATTTTTGGATGTTCAAAGAATGTCTTGGTATTCTCTCTGATATGATAGATGATACATTTAATGGTTGTGTGTTTCAAGGTAACTACTCTAGTTTGGCCAACAAGAATTTCTCTTCAACCTATAGGGGTGATGCATAGAACTAGGAAATGCTACAACTAATTGTAACTAAGTCAAAATTAGAGACCTATTTTACTTAGGACATGTGTAGTCCTACATGTGTACATAGAATGATACCTATGGTCTCAATAGCTTATTACAAAATAACACTTGAAGTATCGATTGATATTACAAAATGCCATTGCACTAGAGATGCATAAAAATGACTAATTGTCTAGAGAAATCTTTCTTATGATCATCCTTCTTAAAAAAATATTCATATTGTTGTCAAGTAATCTATATTTCAGAATCATATGGTGTTTGAAATGTTTGATGCCAATGAGGATGAGAGAAAGAGCAGATAGCAATCTTACTTCTTGAACTCCATTGTCTTTTCCCTAGAAATGGTTTTGACATTTGAATAGAACTATAGCATTGGGAAAACATCAACACTTGTAAGGAGCAACTCATCAACCATCTTGATCATTTATACTGAAGAGGATCATGCATTACAAATGCCAAATTAGGTATCATTAGGGTTTCCAAAACCCCCATTGTATCATTGTAGAAAAAAAGTGTAAATTGGGTCTATGAACACTATTTATATGTGTGTGCAATTGGTCTAATCTGGGTTCGTAGGCTAAATTTACACCCAAGGATAAGTGTGATCCAAAGGTGCAATTCAAGTTCATAGCCCCAAAATGTACTTGGAAAAAAGGCTAGGTGTAGTTCAAACCTCTAGACCCAAACTACACCTTAGGGAAAAATATGTGATTGGTATAGATTAGACCTATAGGTCTGAACTACACCTAAAAGTGTATCTGATAGAACTAGTGTAGGTTATAGGTAAGACATACACCAAAGAAGTGAATGGATAAAACAAATTTTAGGTCAGATCCATAGGTCCGCCATACACCAAAAAACTAGATCCATGGTGTAGGTTGGACATATAGGTTTGAACTACACTAGAGGGAAAAATAAAATGGTGTAGGTCGAACCTATAGGCCCACTATACCGCAAAGATTGGAAGTGCTAAGGAAAGATGGGGTGCAGGTCTATGGATCCAAACTACACTAAAATAGGTGTAGTTTGGCTCTAAGGATCCGAACTACACCAAAATAGGTGCATTTCAGGTCTAAGGATCTGAACTTCACTGAGATAGGTGTAGTTTGGGTCTACAAATCCGAGCTACACCAAGACAAGTGCAGTTCAGGTCTAAAGATCTAAAATACACCAAGACATGTGCAATTTCAATCTACGGATCCAAACTACACCAAGGAAAACTACACAAGTACAAATCCAATTTTAAGACCTGATTTGACACCAAAAACCCCTAGACAAGTGTAAAATTGGGTTTAGGACCCAATCTGACACCAAAATCAACAAAGGTGAAATAAAACTAACTCCTAAAAGGTATTTTGTTCAATCTTTCAAATTGACATCTTGAGACTTCAAATCAAAATGATTTCCTGAGGGCCAAGTCACGAACAAAGACAACGAAATTTAACCTCGATCAACTTGTTTAGAAAACATGGACTAAAAATTGGGCAAAATTTGTAGGGGTTATCCCACAATTTTGAGCAAGCCAAAATTGAGGACAAAAATTGGCTCTAACTGGGGAACTTCCTTCTATTGTTGGAAATATTAAAGCGAGTAGAATCCAAAACTCTAATTACCTTCATCATCTATTGGGATATATAATCAAACAACAAAAGATACTAAAAACAAAAAGGATGACACAACTGACTAAAACAAAACATGATTCAACTTTATGAGACTGCACTTATTTGAAAGTGAAACTAACCTAACCTAGACTAACCAACAAGGAACTTCTTCAAATGAAACCATTAAATGGTACTCCAAAGTAGCTTCCTTTCTTGAGTAAGCTACAATGTGTTACATGATCATAAGTAGCCACAACTTGTTGCAACACAAATAGTTGTACCATAGCTTGGTGCACCAATTTTTGGAAGAAATGAACAAATGTACTTTCCACCGCTAATGGTTTATATGTACTACTACTTCAAAGTGAATCAATGAACAAGGATTTCTCCTACTCAACTAGAAATGCATCTTTGGTGTCACTCTCAACTATATCTTCATGGTCAAGAACAAAAGTGACCTTTGATGACCTACGGGTTTCCAACCAAGATAGATGTCTTATAGGACATCCCCTTGATATGATTAAACTTTGAGCTCTTCTCACTTGTTGTGCCTTCATCAACTGATTTCTCAACCACAACCTCATTTTGAGTGGAATGAGTTTCTTCTTACAATCCAAGAAAAAATATGGCTACATAGCTTTCTTCATCATGTTGTTCACAAACTTCAGATTTGAGAGAATTGCCATCAAGACTTAACCAAAAATCCTCTATTATGTATGTGAAATGGTCTTCATCGAGTTCTCTAGTAGTTTTTTCATGCATAATATGTTCAAGTTCATGACCTTGAAATATAGATGCATTCTTTTCATCTTGTGCAACTTGAATGGTACCTTCATGTATATCCATCTTGTCACATCTCATGATGTGATGATCCTCCTTCACCAACACCTTTGAAAAGTGTCCTTCAACCTCTTGTTGTTTAGCCCCCATGATATCTTGCTCAACAGCTACTTGATAATGCACTAACTAGAAATGAAAGTCACCATCTATGTTTGCTTCCTCCTCTTAGAAGAGATTTAAAAGATCACTTTGTTCAAATTTAGAGTTTCCCATCGAGCTTTATTTGTTGGTGGTGCCTCAAGTACAAAATTTTCTGGTGGTGAAGGAAGCATGGTCTAACTCCTTGCAGCACAATTGGAAGCATTTTTTGGATAAGTCCTTAGGATATCTCTGTAAGAGATAAAAGAAGAACCTTGTGACAATTGCTTCTTAAAAGCTAACATTTTATTACCCAACCTCTGCACCATGGGATCTATTCTCTTGGTAGATTATGATTCCAAAGGAGAATTTTCTCTAGACCCATTTGACTCTATTTATCTTACCTGCAAGGATAAGATCATCTTCAACCTCAACTGCTAGGGCTTGTGTAGTTGCAAGGTCTCTAGGAACTGTCCTTCTCAATAAGAAACTCACCTCAAGCAACTAAGTGTTGATGAAGAAGTACTTCAAATTTTTCAGCAGTGGATTAAGCCACCATTGGAATTCTATTAGACAGCTTGTTGAAATTAGCCTTAAACTCTCACATGGGTTCCTATGATTCTTTTTTTCATTTGAGTCAACTATGCTAACAATGCATGAGAATATTTTGTAGGCTTTAACCTCTCTTCAAACTTTCTTCTAAGTGTTTGCCAATTGGTGATGGTTTGTGGTACAATATGGTTGAACCAATTAGCAGTAGCACCTCGGAGTGTTTCAATAAACAAATTTACTAAAAAATCTTCATACTCCACACCAAGAATCTCACATGCAATGTAGAAAGAAGTGACATGTTCATCCAGGTGTTGCTTTCCATTCCCATAAAACTGAGGAATATTCTTTTTTGAGCCATTAGGAAGAGAATGAAGAGGTTGAGTCTGATTCAATGGACCAAAAGCATTCCCCCAAGGACCTTGGGCAACCATTTTTCATGTCGGTGAAATATTGACAAATCCCAAGAAAATAAATTACAATGAATAGGATACTGGTATACTTCAAACAAAAGCATGAGGCCTTTGAATGTGTATCATATCCCCAACAGAGTCACCAAAAATTGTTGGGTGAAAATTTTGTAAACTAGTAAAGGTTTACAAAATGTGAGGTTCGTGATAGTATGTGAGATAATACTTCTTAGAAGGCAAAGTACAGTATCTCCTAATTGTAAGGGAAGGCTCCCCCTCTCTACTGCATTTACTATCTATTCTAAAGCTACCCACTAACTTTACACTAATCCAGGATGATACAACAACTTAGTTCTCTTATTTAAGAATAAGTTTTTATCTAATTCTCTATTTAGAATATTTCTCTCCTTTTCTCAATAAAATAACTTAAACTTGCAGTAATACTAAAATCTATAGTAAATAGGAAACACGGTGTCTGTGAAGGAGAAAAGTCCTCCATTGCTTCCCTTTCTGAAAATGACCTTAGGGATGAGTCTTTTGTATGCAAAAGAACTCAAAGTTTCTTTCAAATACTTAATTCCTATCGACCATTGTAACCCAAATATTGATATATTGCTAGCTCAAATACTTTCAAATATATTGAAAGATTTTCTACTCTAACAAGATAATTCATTAAAGCACAAAGACTTTATCTTAGCATCCCCTTAATACAAACTTTTATAGATAATAAATAAAAGCTCAAAGACTTCACACTATTATCCATACCAATTTCCTATTCTCTAATTACTCTTCAATATTTTGCAGCAATAACAATACATAACTTATATCTTTCAAGAATCTATAACACAAATGAAAATCCAAAATCGTCTTCTCTTTGATTAAGTTTGCAAATTCACAATATGAACACAAAGTCTCTCTTTCTTTTTCACTTCGGCAGAGTTTTGTTGCATAAAATAATGATGGAAAAAGATCCTTATTACAAACAAAACCCTCATATATATAGAAGAGGGGTGATGCATAAAACTAGGAACAACTACAACTAATTGTAACTAAGTCAAAAGTAGAGACCTATTTGACTTAGAACATGTGCAATCCTACATGTGTACTAGTGCATACATAGAATGACACATGTGGTGTCGATAACTTATTACAAAATGACACTTGAAGCATCAATAAAATTACAAAATGCCATTGCACTATAGATGCATAAAAATGACTAAGTGTCCAGAGACACATCTTTATTATGATCATCCTTCTTCAAAAAATCTTCATATTGTTGCCAAGTAGCCTATATTTCATAATCATATGGTGTTTACACCCTTTCCACCATTCTCGAGGGGGCGAGGCAAAATCCCGGGTGGGCCCCTCCTATTATATGGTGGAAGCAATAGTTCCAAGGTTGGGTGGGAGGATGTTTGACACCACTGAGGATGAGACGAAGAGCGGATGGGAGTCTTACTTCTTGAAATTCATTGTCTTTTCCCTGGAAATAGTTTTGACATTTGAATAGCACTATAGCATTAGAAAAACATCAACACTTGTAAGGAGCAACTCATTGACCATCTAGATCATTTATACTACAGAGGATCAATGCATTACCTATGCCAAATTTGGTATCATTAGGGTTTCCAAAACCCCCATTTTATCATGGTAGAACAAGAGTAAATCGGGTCTAGGAGCTGTATTTACATGTGTGTCCAATTGGTGTAATTCAGGTTCATAGGCCCAATTTACACCTAAGGCTAAGTGTGATTCAAAGGTGCAATTTGGGTTCGTATCCCTAAACTACACCTGGAAAAAGGGCTAGGTGTAGTTTTGACATAAGGACCTGTAATGCCCCGCCAGGAAACCCCGAAGGGATAAAGCTAAGACACACGAATAGAGTGCAATAATTTTTTTTTTAAAGTTAAACACAACACAATGACACAACAAGATATCAAAGTACAAATTATGCAGCGAAAGACATCAACTAACACCTAAAGAGTTTTCCAACATGATTACTTAATTCCACATTTAACTTAACTCGCGCTAATTAATCCAATAAGTTGATTATCTTATTAATGAGACAACACTTTAAACAAGGATAATTTCTTTCAATATGATAAAAATATAGATCACATGATAATGTTGATCCATTAAGATTAAATCATAGATAACATAGGAATACATCCATTAAGGTTAAAATATAGCTATTATGATGAAGTTCATTTATTAAAGTTGAAATGTAAATAACCAAATGAAGTTCATCCATTAGAATTACAATTTAGGTAATATGACGAGTTCATCCAACAATTGTTATCCATCCATATCGTTCAATTTTACATAAAACACATACCATGCATCTTGTCCCAAACGCACTATAATTTCATCATCACTAATGAGAACTTTTCATGCATACTTATTTTTATTAACAATAATAGAATTCATTCTGCTAATCAAAGTACACTCTTTCATGAACCACATTATTGCACTAAGAGACGACTGCATACATGCATTTACAATAAATCTCATCTAATCCACTTATACATTCTATCAAAAAGCCATCCATACATGCTAACACTAAAAACATGAAACATAAGAACAAAAGCATCACATAACACCAAATTGATATTGGAGTTCACCCCTAAAGCGCTACATCTCTGGGTCTGCTCAACTGCAAGACACCTCTGATCATTTAAATAAGTTAAGCATACATAAGTTCCACATCATTTACATTCCTACCATCCATATGAATCATACCAATAAACAACCGACCACATCGGTCAATAATTACATAAATGATCCCTACATAGAAACGGATCCAATTGAACATATCAAAACTAATATAAGGTCCATTGTCCGACAGTAGTCTAACTAGAGACCTAACTCGCTATGGTCAACTAGAAATCAACACTCGACACTTGCATAAAGGACAAGACCAGCTAAAACACCATCATAAGGCAACAACCAAACTAGAGACTGAAGACATAAACAGGCACCCCAAATCAACCAAATGATAGGGTCCAAACAAACATACCAATGCCTTGCCATTACTTTAAACAAAAGCGAATACAGAAATTAAAACTTGCAAAGGCAATAACCAGAAAATACAATCTTTTTCCATATTGATTTAAACATTAAAGGTCGATCAAGTATTCTATATGATCTAAGTTGATTTCAGTTATCTACCTCATCTAGGTACAGGTTGATTC
Organism: Cryptomeria japonica; assembly: GCF_030272615.1. Taxonomy (NCBI): domain Eukaryota; kingdom Viridiplantae; phylum Streptophyta; class Pinopsida; order Cupressales; family Cupressaceae; genus Cryptomeria; species Cryptomeria japonica. Next base: position 750,764,571 of record NC_081414.1, on the reverse strand, counting down.
TTGGTTTTCTAACTCACTAAGTTCGTTTGCATCAAAACATAACATAAATACATCATTACGAGTTTTTAAACCAAGTTCACATTAACATAAATATTCTATACGCAAAACACCCAATGATATAAAGTCAAATATTCAAATTATTCAACTAACACATGATATTCATTTTTCCAAATAAAACATCATTTTGTCTTGAGTCGAAAGAAATAAATTCTCATCTCTAGCAACACAAATATACACTTTTCCAAAAATGAAAAAAAATACATTAAAAGAAAATATCGAACTGGATAAACATTTCCCCATGAAATATAATTCCCTTGCATATATTTAAAACAATTACACCATCTAAGGATATTAATTCGTATAAATATATCTTTGATAAATCCATAATTCAACCATAACTAATATATATTAGAAAAAATACATTAATTAAAAATTAGCAATTAATATATGATTAATAATATTTATTAATTTACTAATCACTACCATTAACATATATAAAAGTTATACATTAATTAGTAATTATAAATTAATATATTATTAATAAAATATATTAATTAAAACTTAAAATTAATAAAACCTTTTTTTTAAAAGAAAACCAAACTAAAAATTTAATTTACATATATATATTTTTAAAAACACTATCTGCCACCTAGTGGCCCCCACACCGTGGTTTCCACGGGCTGGGGTTACCACAGCCGTGGATTCCACGGGCTGGGGTTACCACAGCGATGGAGGACCATGAATTGTGGTCTCCACAGTGTGGAACCACAGTCGTGGTCTCCACGATGTGGAGCCACAGAACGTGGACTCCACGTCTGTGGTTTCCACAGCATGGAACCACAACCGTGGATTCCATGGGGTCGTGGGTAGAGCGAAAGCTCACCACGCCCAACAAAAATCAAATATATATATATATATATATATATATATATATATATATATATATTTACAAAAATAAAAATGGTTTTTTTTTTTTTTTAAATACAAACCCCCATTTTTTAAAAAAAAGGAAAATAAAATTTATTGAATAACCTCCAAGAATAGGTAAATTTCTTAACCAGAAAACCATATTTTGGCATAAAGAATTCATTCCTCAGAGATCTATTCCATCAATCTATCAATCTACAAATTAATCCCAATAAGAAACTTTAAACTAATATGCATAGATTTAAAACCCAAACCCAAATCCAACCAAGAAATCAATCTAGGAGATTTAAACCCAACAAAACAGGGAGAATACCAAACACAAATCTTTGATTAAGAAAATAATCAAAATGATACACAGATTCCTATCTTTTTTAGCCATCCTGGATGAGATTTGTTGCAAAGCCCAACCTCCAAGCTCCGGATCAAATCTTCTCTTCCAAAAATATTTTTCCCAAAATTTCCTCTAGAGCTTTTTCCAAAATGTCTCTCTGGGAAATTATTTTTCGAAAAATTCTCCTCCCAAAATATTTCCAAACCTAAGGTTAAATAGAATAATCCCCTGACCTAATCCCTTAATTTAGAATTTAAACAACTTTTGAATAAAAAAAATAAAAAAATAAAATAAGATAAAAGAAAAATCATTCTTTTCAACTGTTAAAATAATCTAAACTTGTTGTTCTAATTAAAAATCAAAATGCTTTTCTCCCTCATTTAATTTTAATTTTCTCAATATTAACAAAGCTAATAGTTGTATTTCACAATACTAATGAGGGTAAAATATTTTTAATTAAATTAAATTCTTAAGATCAATCTTACACACTATATAAAATATATATGAATAAAACTTGCTTTTCTAATAAAAAATGATTTTCTTAAATAATTAAAATTAACCTTTCTATTCCAAAAAGCAAAAGAGATTAAATTATTTCTATTTCGAATAAATTTAAATCTTCCCTTTCAAAATGCTTAAACTGAATAACTTTATTGTTTAAAATTAACCATTAAATTAAACTTGCTACAAACATGAATAGAGCAATTTTTAAATAAATGATTAATTATATAAAAGAAACCTATTTACTTTAGTTTCTTAATTACTAATGCGTAAATGAACACATTAAATCAAAATAACTACTTAGGATTAAATACTCAGTTTAACCACATGCCAAGCACGCAACCCAAGAAAGTGAACCTAATACCCGACCCGCAAACCCAAATGAAAAGGGAACTGATGGACTACAGGCGACGCTCATTTGAACATGACTATGATAAACTGAGCGTTTTATGACCACCTAACCCAAATTCTAAGGACGAAAGAGATATACTCAACCCTCCGAATCCAGGTGAAGATGAACCTCGCACCTACGCGGTACTTTACCTGCAATCTCCTACAACCAAGAGTCACACAAGCATACATACATACATACACACACACATATATATGTATATGTATATGTATATGTATATGTATATGTATATGTATATGTATATACATATACATATACATATATATATATATACATAAACATAAACATACATATATATATATATAGACATACATATACATATATATATATACATATATATACATACATATATACATATACATATACATATATATATATATATACATAAACATAAACATACATATATATATATATAGACATACATATACATATATATATATACATATATATACATACATACATATACATACATATATACATAGATATATATATATATATATATATTTAATGAAGGTGTTAGCTCGAGATTAATAACAAGAATCAGGAGAACAATTAAACTTACATAAGAATCGATGTGAAAGTACATTAACAAGTACGCACAATAATCATAATATATGACTACAACATTACCTCATGGTAATTCAACCATTCAAGATTGCCACATAAAAATTCAACCAAGGTCAAACCGGTTTTACAAAGCTGACTAGGGTAGGGGTACTACATCCTCCCCCCTAGGCTCCAACTTACTCTCGAAATTCGTAAGGCTAAGCAGAAATCATGCAACATGTATTAGGCGTGAAACTCATTTAACAATTATTAATTTGCACATATAAATATTTTCTCAACAATTGAAACATTATTGCTAAATCCTCTACGAATGTCATTATCCATTTGCAAGATACATCTAAAACCATACTTTCTTAAAATATTCTAGGAATTATCCATAATCATAGCAGAGAAACAAGAATTTTCTTCCTTTCATTAAACCAAATTAAAGTATTAAAAGATATAGACAACAATTACTATACTTATCTATCAAACATGACCAGAAAATATGCCATCATAATCAATTTCTTTTACCAATACATCTTTTTCATAAAACTTTATCGCATAAAACTAGCTTCAAATATCAAATTCTACAACCAAGTTAACTTTCATGAAATAAGAGCAACATAAATAACTCAATTGTTTACACTTGCTAGGCATATAAAAAAAAATTTGCCAAAGACTATGTCCCATAACATAGTGACAAGTTAACACAATTTACTCCACGATTACACATAATAATCATCCACATAACTAGAATGCACAACACAAAAGGCCACATGTGAGCATGTCTAATGCTTGGTCAAAGATATCATGCACGATCATCATCTTTATGCCTAATCTAAGAACAATAATATGATCATATATATCCAATATCTCACTCAAAGGCTTGATGGTGCTAGGGCACACCATAGCGATGCTACCTTCCATACAAGACCTTCGTGAACATCCCTTGTTGAGTAAGGTGGTTAGCCTCCAAGAGATAGTCACCACACATAGGTAGGTAGTGGATCTTAGCTGCATCACAGCCTCACATACCCCCATCCTCAAGGTTCCTTACATCTACTTCCTCGTACACACTCAACCAAGACCGTCTCATACATCCTTGGAGAGGAATTTCACATTTCAACACAAGACCAGCATACGTAAACAATGAGGATAAACCAATTTAGCCACCGAAGTACAGAAGAATAAAGATAATAAATCACCAATTCCGACAATAAGGCAAGAAAATAATCTAGAATTTGCAACACCAAATCAAGTATGTAAAAGATCACAAGATCGTGGCTAAACCTTCAAAGTCAAAATAAAATAAATTGCTGACCCATAAGGAAATAAATAAATAAAATATCATAAGTGCACATTACATCACTATGTGACTAGCATCTAGCCACCAACGAGGAAAGAAGGAACAGTCATCTAGCTATCACAGTAGCTCATCATGTGGTGGGACATAGTCACACTACCCACATGGCATGGCAGTGTGCACCTCGACATTACCCCGCATCACATCATCACGCGGCATGGCTCTACCCTGAACTTGTCAGTAGGTCACATGGAAATGTCCACTACATCCCGCATCGTGTCTCAGCAAGGCATGACAATACTCCAAGCGGAAAAAGCATGCAATGGATGTATCCCACATGGCAATGTCTACTACATCTCGCATCGTGTCTTAGCACAGCATGGCAATACTCCAAGCGGAAAGGGCACGCAATGGACGTATCCTGCATGGCAATGTACCTTGTGGAAAAGGGCCCGCGCAGATCACACCCCGCATAATGACGTACCTCTCAGGATAATCATCGTAAGTCAGAGGTATACATGGCTAAGGTCCACCCACATGTCTACCAACGCTGGACAATTCACATCTCATGTGAAAATAACATACCTTTCATGAAGACAAGGCAAAATATCCTCCAATAAAACCATCATTTTGCTCGAGAACTGACATCAATATGCTCAAATAAAGGATAGGAATATGTTGGCACACATGAACCTTATGAATCGGTTCATCACAAGGGAAACTATTGAGTACACCTATAATATAGTTTCATTACAAAACTATATTTTTCCTTGAAATAGAGAAGCTAAAGTCGCTTCGCGTCGACATTACTCGTACGTCATTCCATCCTATTCAAGGAATGGTGACTTCTAATACTACCCCTTCACATATTGACTTATCAACAACCCGTGGGTTGGCACTCAGTAAGGAAACAAATAAGAAACATCACATAAACAGTATGGTTTCCTATACTCATAAGCAAACATATCCTTCATGGTTGATTACTTCACCATCCCATGGGCACACATAGCAAGCATGGGTTTCTTACAATACACAAGGAAAGCACCATTACTGGTTTAGTCACATTTACGGGGAGTACTTTTCAATACGCTATCATCTACTTAGGAAAGGTTTTACCTATGCTTTCCACATGAATCACTGAATAAAGTTTACTCTAAATATGAGTACTGAAATTCTTAACAATTCACCATTACATAAGAAAATAACATCATTCTGATATCTTTTCTAAATCCATTAAGCATTCACAACCACATTACTAACTATGCAAATTTCTTTATGAAGCTTACGACTTTTATATTTCCATAAGCAACCCAAAAGCAAACATACAATTACATATGCGTTATAAAAATTATTTTTAAATAAATGCATTCTTAGTAGCATTTCTAAAAATCTTATGATTTAGACAAAGAAAAGGGAAAGAGAGTTTGATAATCAAACTATTTCCTACAAAAGCACAAGATTAACAAGATCACACTACAAGCTAAAATTTCTCACTATAAGTCTATCATTTATTTGCATGGTTTTCATTTTGCTATTGTTTTAGAAGGATGCCAAACAGCCTAGCAAGACATTTCTAATTATTATGGTTGCAACAGAATGTTCTAGTTTTCCAAACAACAGAGATCAAAACAGGTAATCTTATCAATAATGCAAGATCTCTTGAGAACACTCACTACATTAATACAATACAACCGCATATCATAATTTGCAACCTATCATTGAAAATTCAAAGTACGGTAAGAAGATAAGCAAGGAGCTATCAACTAAATAATACTCATTTATGCATACACATCAAACAAGCTTTTCCTTTGCACTTTCTAAACATAATAAGGCAATTACATAAATCCAAAGGCAAGTTCAATGGAGCATTGCTAAAATAGATCTTCAATCAAATTGGTTTAAAGAAACACATTAAACAAGCTTTCGTGGAACACATTAATACACTCTCGAAGCTACTATAAAATGTTCCCCTTTTGATACTTCTTTTACAACCAAAGCAGTTTCACAAAATTAACTACTGGAATATTAATGCACCTTAATTAAGATAGAATTTACTTATATTACTCCTACGAAACACATGGAGAATTATTTAATGTAAACATACAATTTTTTATTTTTTTTAATTTTTTTCTCAATATCCAATATGCACTTTCAAACCAAAGCCCTTTTTTAATCTAAAAACACATAAGCGTTATAAGGCTCACACAAGGGCTCAAGAAATCGCAACCTTTCTCTTGCAATAAGAAAACTCACATAAGAGATAAATACACATATAACAAAAACATTTAATTTCTAGAGAGAGAGAGAAGAGGAAGGATGATAATCATTCATTTTACTATAAAATAAGCATTCAATATTTACCATACAAGTCCTTCAAGTGGACAACAGTAAGCTAGATCATACTCTTCAACACGCACATTTCATACTTTTAGATTCAAGACAACACAAACCAACCCAAATGGATTAGTCAAAAGAGTACAACAATCAAAAAGCAAGATAAATTTGACTCTCCTTCAGAATAAGAGAAATCGTAGACCAAGACCTCAATAAGAAGACAAAGCACATACAATCACTCCGAAGCACCCACATCAAGGAGGTGAAAACAAGGTGTGAATACACATGTTACACACAAGTTAAGGTATGCTCAATCACACACATACAAAAAAAAAGGACAAGCTCACACATAAGGCCAATACACCACACACCAACTAAGGGCACAAGTGAAACCAGAGATCCCGAGGTTTAACAATAATAGAATTCATTCTGCTAATCAAACTACACTCTTTCATGAACCACATTACTACATTAATAGATGACTGCATACATGCATTTACAATAAATCTCATCTAATCCACTTATACATTCTATCAAAAAGCCATCCATGCATGCTAACACTAAAAACATGAAACATAAGAACAAAAGCATCACATAACACCAAATTGATATCGGAGTTCACCCCTAAAGGGCTACATCTCTAGGTCTACTCAACTACAAGACCCCTCTGATCATTTAAATAATTTAAGGGTACATAAGTGGGTAAATGCACAAAGTTGGGTCCCAATCCCGCAGAAGTTCGCAAGTTGGGAAAAGAGCCCGCTAGAAACAGGTGCCCGATTTTTACAAATCGAGCACCCATTTCGCTTTGGGTGCCCGAGCCATTCAAAAACAGGCGCACATTTTTTGGAAATGTGCACGCATTTTGGTTCGGATGCCCGAAGCTAAACGGGTGCCCGTTTTTTTCAAATCGGGTGCCCGCTTTTTAAAAACGGGCGCTCATTTCACTTTCAATGATGCAAAGCGAAACGGGCGCCCGTTTTTTGAATTTAAAAAATGAGTGCCTGTTTGTTAAAATTAGGAGTGGGAAACAACCCTTAGCATTGTTTTTTTTCTTCGGGATAGGCTTGGTCCCACCAAGCCTATGCTTGGACCACCAAAAAATGACTAAGGTAAAACGACATCAGATTTATACCTTTGCCTAATTTTTTGAGGGCCTTTCTAATTGAATTTTTTGACGAAACGAATACCCATTAGAGTTTTCAGCGTCTTGATTTCATAAATGTAAATTTCATAGTGATAAGATTATTTTTACTATTTTTGTATTATTTATTAATTAAAAGTTGAACCTAAACCTAAAATACCAAGGTTCACTAAACCTTCAATAACTTTTTTGTTTTTAGGATTTTAGAAAAATAAATTATATGACATCGATCTACATACAATTCTTTTGAATATTAAAAAAAGAAAATTGAAAAATATGAAATTTTCATTAAATTATGGTGGTCGTACACCCGATGTTTTGAAACTAGACTTTATTGTCAATTAAAAATTAATAAAAAAAATATATTCAACAAAAAAATAAGAAAAAATATTCTCATCAATATTTGGTGTCTTAGGTATCATTTCCCAGAAGGATTTGCAAAAATTCATTTATTTGCATCAAAAAAGGGTGGTCGTACACGTGTGGTATGGTCTTAAAACAAGCATTTTGAAAAACAGGTTTTTAAACATGCCTACTAAAAAGTGATTTCTACCATGTGGGTATTAAAATAAATTACATATTTGAAAAGTAGACTCCGAGCACTACATTTTCTATTACTTAAGTTTTTTGAGATTCAATCTCTAAGTGCATCAAATTTTGACATCAATCAACAGAAAATTTGAAAAATAGAGAAAACACTTCCACTTTTTGCCCAAAAGTGGGACTCAACTTCTTCCAACCACCCAAGTTTCACATCATTTACATTCCTGCCATCCAGGCGAATCATACCAATAAACAACTAACCACATCGGCCAATAATTACATAAATCATCCCTACATAGAAATGGATCCAACTGAACATATCAAAACTAATACAAGGTCCATTGCCCGACAGTACTCTAACTAGAGACCTGACCTGCTATGGTCAACTACAAATCAACACTTGACACCTGCATAAAGGACAAGACCAGTTAAAACACCATCACAAGGCAACAACAAAACTAGAGACTGAAGACATTAACAGGCACCCCAAATCAACCAAAAAGTTCACATTAACATAAATATTCTATAAGCAAACATTTTTATGAATAATATAAGTTTAGTGGATTTTCCACTTTTACATATATATATATATATATATATATATATATATATATATATATATATATATATATATATATATATATATATATATATATATATATACGCAGAACACCCAATGATATAAAGTCAAATATTCAAATTATTCAACTAACACATGATATTCATTTTTCCAAATAAAACATCATTTCATCTTGAGTCAAAAGCAATAAATTCTCATCTCTAGCAACACAAATATACACTTTTCCAAAAATGAAAAAAAAAAAACATTAAAATAATATATCGAATTGGATAAACATTTCCCCATGAAATATAATTCCCTTGCATATATTTAAAACAATTACACCATCTAAGGATATCAATTCATATAAATATATCTTTGATAAATCCATAAATCCATAATTCAACCATAATTAATATATATTAGAAAAAATATACACTAATTAAAAATTAGCAATTAATATATGATTAATAATATTTATTAATTTACTAATCACTACCATTAATATATATAAAAGTTATACATTAATTAATAATTATAAATTAATATATTATTAATAAAATATATTAATTAAAACTTTAAATTAATAAAACTTTTTTTTTAAAGAAAACCAAACTAAAAATTTAATATATATATATATAAACACTATCTGCCACCTAGTGGCCCCCACACTATGGTTTCCACAGGCTAGGGTTACCACAGTCGTGGATTCCAGTGGTTGTGGTCTCCACAGCCGCGGAGGACCACGGACAGTGGTGTCCACAGTGTGGAACCACAGTCGTGGTCTCCACGATGTGGAGCCACAGAACGTGGACTCCACGTCTGTGGTTTCCACAACATGGAACCACAACTGTGGATTCCACGGGGCCATGGGTAGAGCGAAAGCTCCACATGCCCAATGCAAAAAAAAATTATTTTTTTTTCTGTTCTTTTTTAACAAAAATAAAAATGGTTTTTTTTTAAAAGAGTCTCATACTGAGACTTTAAAGTATTTTCCCAGCAACCTCAAGCTTAAAAAAAAGGAAAATAAAATTTATAGAATAACCTCCCAGAATAGGCAAATTTCTTAACCAAAAAATCATATTTGGGCATAAAGAATTCATTCCTCATAGATCTATTCCATCAATCTATCAATCTACAAATTAATCCCAATAAGAAACTTTAAACTAATCTACATAGATTTAAAACCCAAACCCAAATCTAACCAAGAAATCAATCTGGGAGATTTAAACCCAAACAAAATAGGGAGAATACCAAACACAAATTTTTGATTAAGCAAATAATCAAAATGATACACAGATTCCTACCCCTTTTAGCCATCCTGGATGAGATTTGTTGCAGAGCCCAAACTCCAAGCTCTGGATCAAATCTTCTCTTCCAGAAATATTTTTCCCAAAATTTCCTCTAGAGCTTTTTCCAAAATGTCTCTCTGGGAAATAATTTTTCCAAAAATTATCCTCCCAAAATATTTCCAAACCTAGGGTTAAATAAAAGAATCCCCTGACCTAATCCCTTAATTTAGAATTTAAACAACTTTTGAATAAAAAGAATAAATAAATAAAAGAAAAGAAAAATCACTCTTTTCAACTGTTAAAATAATCTAAACTTGTTCTAATTAAAAATCAAAATGCTTTTCTCCCTCATTTAATTTTAATTTTCTGAATATTAACAAAGCTAATAGTTGTATTTCACAATATTAATGAGGGTAAAATATTTTTAATTAAATTAAATTCTCAAAATCAATCTTACACACTATATAAAATATATATGAATAAAACTTACTTTTCTAATCAAAATTGATTTTCTTAAATAATTAAAATTAACCTTTCTATTCCAAAAAAACAAAAGAGATTAAATTATTTCTATTTCGAATAAATTTAAATCTTCCCTTTCAAAATGCATAAACTGAATAACTTTATTATTTAAAATTAGCCATTAAATTAAACTTGCTACAAACATGAATAAAGCATTTTTTAAATAAATGATTAATTATATAAAAGAAACTTATTTACTTTAGTTTCTTAATTACTAATGCGTAAATGAACACATTAAATCAAAATAACTACTTAGGATTAAATACTCAATTTAACCACACGCCAAGCACGCAACACAAGAAAGCCAACCTAATACCCGACCCGCAAACCCAAATGAAAAGGGAATTGATGGACAACAGGCGACGCTCACTTGAGCATGACTAGGATAAACTGGGGGTTTTACGACCACCTAACCCAAATTCTAAGGACGAAAGAGGTATACTCAACCCTCTGAATCCAGATGAAGACGAACCTCGCACCTAGGCGGTACTTTACCTGCAATCTCCTGCAACCAAGAGTCACACAAACATATATATATATATATATATATATATATATATATATATATATATATAATGAAGGTGTTAGCTTGAGATTAATAACAAGAATCAGGAGAACAATTAAACTTACATAAGAATCGATGTGAAAGCACATTAACAAGTACGCACAATAATCATAAAATCTGACTACAACATTACCTCATGGTAATTCAACCATTCAAGATTGCCATGTAAAAATTCAACCAAGGTCAAACGGGTTTTACAAAGCTAACTAGGGTAGGGGTACTACAGGCCCTAAACTACACCTTGGGGAAAAACATGTGATTGGTGTAGATCGGACTTATAGGTTCACACTATACTTAAAAGTGCATAGGATAGAGCTAGTGTATGCCGGACATGTAGGTCTGACCTACACTAAAGTAGTGAATGGCTAAAACAAAGTGTAGATTAGGCCCATAGGTCCATCATACACCAAAAAATTGGATCCATGGTGTAGGTCAAACCTATAGGTCCAAACTACACTTGATAGAAAAATAAAATGATGTAGGTTGTACCTATAGGCCCATCATACACCAAAGAATGAAAGTGCTAAGGAAAGGTGGGGTTCGAGTCTACGGATGCGAACTACACCAGGATAGGTGCAGTTCAGGTCTATGGATATGAACTACACCAAGACAAACTACACAAGTGCAAAGTTGGGTTTAAGACCCGATTTGACACCAAAAACCCCTTGACAAGTGTAAAATCAAGTTTATGACCCGATTTGACACCAAAACCAACAAAGGTGAAATAAAACTAACTCTTAAGAGGCATTTTATCCAATCTTTCAAATTGACAATATGCGATTTTGTTGGTTAACATATTTGTCACTTCAATTTTATACTATTTTTCCCATGTTAATGACAATCTAACCAATAGCTGAGTCACTTGCAATGGTATTTGCAAGTGCTCTCTGCTTATTTCACAAGGCGCAATTACCTTCAAATGATGTACAATGAATGAAAACAAAAGATATGGTTTTCACCAAAAAGCAGAAAAGGCAAACTAACACCTACCCATAACCATGAAAGTAGATGTAAAAGATTGGTTTTAAAATGAAGTGAATGTAGACAAACAAGACAATGTTTACTTATCCCACACTCACAAATGATATCCAGTGAAAAAAAGAGAAACAGACCCTTTTCAATGGATGGTTGAATCTAAATCCAAAGCTTCAGAATTAAATACATACACAGTTCGATATAACAGAATGACACTGAAAGTTATTACAAAGAAGCACAGTGTTGGCATATGCACACTCCAATGAGACATTGTAGGTGATTGAAGGTTTTTTCATTGATGGCAACCTTACAATCCTATGGCATCGGCAAGGCATTACACCAGCACTAGCAAAATCAGACTCTACACCGGCACTCAGACCACCGGCACCGGCAATGAAAGGAAGCATACCGGCACAGAGGCCGACAGGACTTTTTGTTATATTATATTTTGTTTATTATTGTAAAATATTTGTAAGCCAACTTGGCAACATTGTATAATGACTCTTATATATAAAAGGTCATTGTAGGACATTTGATAACGAAGGATGATGAATGGTAGATTGTAATTAGGCAGACCTATTATGTAAAATATAGGTTAAGGGTTTATGTAAGAAGCAGAGAAAAAACCGGTACTGGATCTGGCATTATAGATGCTATTCTGAAGCAGTACAAACACTGGATTTATATAATCCATCATTGTAAGTCAGTGAGACTTCCCATTGAGCAGTGAGCTCTAGGCACTTGGCCTTCCTGCATGTGCAGGCCCCTCTTGTAAGTAATATTCTCTTATTGGCCAGTAAGTGAATATTGTGGGTCACAAATCCCACCGATGTTTTTCCCACACCAGGTTTCCTTGTTAAAATATTGTGTTATGGTGTGTTTCTTATGTGGTTGCTTTTAATTCTATTTATTGCATTGTTTCTTGCATACCGATACACTGTTATAATATGTTCTATATGTTTTAAGTTAAGAAATTCAATCCACCAGTTAGATACTAATTCACCCCCCCCTCTAAGTATCTGTGGGAATCCTAACAGTTGGTATCAGAGGCTGGTCCTCTATTTTCAGAAGCCTTACAGCTTGAGGAAGATCTTGACACCGGTAGAGATGGAAAATTTGATGAAACAACTAGAAGCAGCTCTCTCAGACTATGATGCAAAAAAATTGAAAAACATCAAACTTGAAGATGATCTAAAGGCAGCTCAGGATATCATTCAGGCACTTCAAGAAAATTTTACCATTGCAAGAAACAAGAGAAGAGAATTATGTGAAAAGATGCAAAATGAGAATGATGAAAAGGAATCACTTAATGATCAGATAAGAAAGTTGAAACAAGAGAACATGGCAATGAAGAATGAAATGCAAGACATGACCATGAGATTCTGCAAGGAAATTGAAGATAGGAAGAAGAATGAAGAAGAGTTGACCAGAAGACTAAGTGATGCAGCAAATGAGAACACAAGACTTAGCTATGAAAATGATCTATTAAAGACAGATCTGATGCATACTCAGAATGACTCCAATGAACTAATGAGACAGAAAGAGATCTTACAAAGAGAACTGGATATTGAAAATCAACACAAAGATAAATTCAAGAAAAGCTCAGAAGAACTTGGTGACTTATTGAAGATTCAAAAACCTAATGGTGACACTTGTGGAATTGGCTTTGAGGTAGGAGAAAGCTCCGGTACTGCAAACACTCAGGATCATAGCAAACCGGTAAGATAACCTAATGCTTATAAATTCAATGGAAAATGCTTTAACTATAATAAGTATGGTCATAGAGAAAATCAATGTAGATCTAGAAATTATCTGAATATCAACACACCCACTGGTCAATGTTCAAAATGCAACAAAGTTGGTCATAACTCTGAAAATTGTAAAATGAATGTAAGATGTTATGTTTGTGGAAGATTTGGACACCTATCTAATCAATGTAGAACACATACCAGCATAGGTTATGGAAAAGCTATTCAGAAGAATAATGTGACATACTATGCATGTAACAAGATTGGGCATATTGCAAAATTTCGCAGAAGTAAAGGATCACCGGCAGACAACAAAAGTGCTAGTTTGAAAGGAAAAGAAAAAGTTGAAGAGGTTAAGCAAGAATTCTCAAAACAATGGATTAGAAAGTCAGACCTAAATATTGTTGGGAATACTCCTCCACCAGTAGAACCAATCAATGCTCCACCAGCAGGACTGAGTAATGTTTCACCGAAAGGACAGAGCAGTACCCCACCGGCAAGAAGTTCTTCATCAAATTGAAGAAAATTTTCTTTGAGGGTTTGGCAATAAATGAGACATATGCTATTATTCCCTTGGTTAATGGTGAGAAGTTAGAAATTACTTCATTACTGGTAGACAATGTTAAGTGACTACTTAACTGGCATGCATTAAATGTGGTAGTTGGCAAATAGACATTATAAATTTGTGATTTTGGCTTCATTTCATTTCACCGAGATTTCAGACTTTCAAAGAGTGTGAAATTTGCAGAGCTAAGGCATTTCGAGCAAAGAGGAAAGAACACTTCAGTAATCAATCCATCCAAAAGCAGAAAAATGTATTTATCATCATGGCATCCTCCTCTGCACCTGAATTTATAGAAACCCTATAGTAGTCAAGGTTATAAAATGCCCTAGGCCTGTATTTCAACTAGTTCCCGAGGTAGCAAAGAAAGATGACAATGTAGGTGCTTTTTCCCAAATTCCAAAATGAGTTGTTTTTGCAGAAGACCCCAGAATATATATCCATTGCAACATAGAGGAATTAGGAGATGAAGAAATTAAACACATGTATAAGACTGTTATTTGTGATGATTCCGGAAATGTAAAACCAGAACACAAAGTTGTTGAAACCCTAGGATTCACTGAAATCCTCTGCATTCCTGAATTTCCTAAGGAGGTGATTAGGATAGTTTTAAGTAGGGTGCATGGTTCATTCTTTTGGCTTGATTCGGTTCACAGAATTACAAAGGAAGCTGTGAAAGCAATAACAGGGTTACCTTCCACCGGTAACAGACCAGACAAAACTAAGAAGGTCTCCAATGACCTAGTAATGAACTTAACCGGTGCAACATCAGACAGAAGGTCTTTAAGGGTTAATGATGTGATGGATATAAATGTGAGATTTGTTAGCATGATTTTAGGGTACAAAGCAACTCATGCAAATAGACTTAACTCAGCTTCCAGTTTATGTATAAAGAGTGCATATGACATGGTTAAGGACAATGTAAAAATTGATGTCTGTGAATGGTTAAAAGATGAGTTGATTGATAACTTAGGCAAAATCAAGAAGGACAAAGGAAAAGGAAAGGTTGGTGGACCTCGTACCATCAAAGTAAAAGACAACTTACCCTCACCGCCTTTGATTACATCACCGGTAACAACTACTGAAGATCAATCGCCAGATGTGAGTATGGACATAGAGGATACAAATCCTAACCCTGAGGTACTATACACAGTAGATGTTGATACTCAAAAGGTCAACATTATGATAGATAAGGATACAACTGGCAAGATAGATATGGCTAGTGAGCCACCGACAACTGACATGATTGACAATACTGAAGGAAAAGTGGAAGATGATAACAAAGGACAACAGGAAGAGACTCAAACTGAGATTAAAATAGAGCAACAGACAGAGAGACAAGCAGAGCAACAGGCTCCAGAACAGGAACAGATTCATGTGGAAACAGTGCAACCGGCAATAGGAGAAGTTCAAAAACCATTGCTTAAGGAAATGGAAACACAGACAGACCTACCAGAGGTCACTACAAGCTTGGTTACTTCCTCCACTGGCGGAATTCAGAATATTGGTTCCTCATCAGCAGGTTACAAATCCACAAATGTAACTGAAGTACTTTTGGACTCCATCAAAAGGATAACAGATTGTAGTTCACAGGCTTATAAAGCTATAGATGACATGATCCCAATTTTGAAGATTATAGCTCCTAACTGCAACATAGACAATAAGGATTCTTTAAACCAACTTGACACCTTGTGTAAATACATCACTAAGAACATAGTGACTATTGAGCAAATCAAGGAAGAGGCATTGAAGGATAAGTTAGAAATTGAAAAGCAAAAATTCTTTGAAGATCAAATAAAGAAGTGTACTAGGGAATTTGACACACTTCTACCGGAACTGTGCAACTCACTGAAGGAATTTAAAACTTTGTATAGAGACATCTGCAAGACAAACCTTCTAACAATGGACATAGATAAGAAAATGAGCAAGGTACAGGATGAAATCAATAAACTTGTTGGCAATTTTTTTAACTCACCTGATACACTATCAATTTTTGAAAACAAGATAACAAGTTTTGAGGAAGAGTTACTTAAATTAGGAAGAGAAAAGGAGAGAATAGTAAATAAGGCAAAGAATTTGAGACTAAGACTGAGTCCAAGATTGGACTATCTAGCATCATTGCAGAAGGAAATATCTGAGGCACTAGTACAGGGACAGAGAACACCGGTAGAGCATATGCAGCACCTCACAGGTACAGTTCAAAGAACAGAGACAGCAATAAAGGATAGCAAAAATTTATGGAGAGTATAAACTTGATTTTGGTGGATCTTTTTCAAATTGTAACCACCCAATTACAAGGTTGAGACTACAACTCTATTGACACCTTGACAACCTTTGTCATTGATACCAAAGGGGGAGTAGTACTATGAGAAAATAACCGGCAGAAGACTTATCTACTTAGGGGGAGTTCTTATATTTTGGTACCATATTTTTGGAAACAGTTTTTGGATTACAAGTTTTGGATACACTTTTGAATTTTCTCATGAGTGTTGCCATCAATGCCAAAGGGGGAGATTGTTGGCATATGCACACTCCAATGGGACATTGTAGGTGATTGAAGGTTTTGTCATTGATGGCAACCTTACAATCCTATGGCACCGACAAGGCATTACACCAACACTAGCAAGATCAGACTCTACACCGGCACTCAGACCACCGACACTGGCAGTAAAAGGAAGCATACCGGCACAAAGGCCAACGGGACTTTTTGTTATATTATATTTTGTTTATTATTGTAAAATCTTTGTAAGCCGACTTGGTAACATTGTATAATGACTCTTGTATATAAAAGGTCATTGTAGGACATTTGATAACGAAGGATGATGAATGGTAGATTGTAATTAGGCAGACCTATTATGTGAAATATAGGTTAAGGGTTTATGTAAGAAGCAGAGCAGAAACCAGTACTGGATCTGGCATTATAGATGCTATTCTAAAGTAGTACAGACACTGGATTTATATAATCCATCATTGTAAGTCAGTGAGACTTCCCATTGAGCAGTGAGCTCTAGGCACTTGGCCTTCCTGCATATGCAGGCCCCTCTTGTAAGTAATATTCTCTTATTGGCCAGTAAGTGAATATTGTGGGTCACAAATCCCACCGAGGTTTTTCCCACACTGGGTTTCCTCGTTAAAATATTGTGTGATGGTGTGTTTCTTATGTGGTTGCTTTTAATTCTGTTTATTGCATTGTTTCTTGCATACCAATACACTGTTATAATATGTTCTACATGTTTTAAGTTAAGAAATTCAATCCACCGGTTAGATACTAATTCACCCCCCCTCCCCTCTCAGTATCTGTGGGAATCCTAACACACAGTTCATTGTAATTTAAAGAAAACATTAATAAATTCAAAGACTCGGGAACATCCTCTTTATTCCTTCAATGTCAAAATGTGAGTTCAATGACTCAACCCCTTGTACAATAAAACTGTGCCGAAAAATTATGTTGTCTTCTCCCCTTTTTCTTCCCTTTAATAATTCTCTTAATTACATACTTAAAGACTCTCCAATAAACCCTTTTCAGTTTTTGTAACTACTTCTTTTAAAGAATGAAATAACCCTTTCACATTCCCATGAAATTACTGCTCTCAAAATGATTTAAAACATCTTAAAATGTTTTAAATAAACTATAGAGAAATGGAGAAATTTTTAATTTCTCCTACAACTACTTTTTAGTAAATTCATTGTGGGTTAACTAGGCATCTTGGGGTCATGAAAGTTTGTGAGAAGATATGATAATTAAAATAAAACATGGGTTTTTAACCATTTTTTAACATCTCACAAAATTGACGCACTTCCTTTATAAATTGAACCTGCCAACCATCTTGTTCCATAGAGAAAATATTAAAATAGCATATCATATGAGCTTGTATGGCCATAAAATTAAAATTGGGAGAATTTGAGACCAAAATATTAGGTGGGTTGCCTTTATATTTAAGAAATTTGCAACTTTTTTCAAATGCATTTTTAGGCTTGTGAATCGGTGATGTCGAGAAATTTGGAATTTTTTAAAGTCTGAAAGTCGGTCATTTTCATAACTTTAGAACCATTCTCGGCAAGTTGTTCATTTTCATAAATTTAAAACCATTGTCAACAAGTCAGTCATTTTTATAACTTTAGAACCATTGTCAGCAAGTCGGCCATTTTCATAACTTTAGAACCATTGTCGGCAAGTCGACCATTTTCATAACTTTAGAACCATTGCCGGCAAGGTGGCCTTTTTTATAATTTTAGAACCATTGTCAGCAAGTCGGCCATTTTCATAACTTTAGAACCATTGTCGACAAGTTGTGAACTTTTGGAAGTTTAGAACTTAAAACTTGAAAAAAAAGGTCGACTATTAACTAGGACTTAAAAGTTTAATTTTGGCCAAGTTCAAAAATATACCAATAGACTTCAAATTGAGATGATTTCTCGAAGGCCAAGTCACGAATAGAAACAATAGAATTTTACCTCGATCAACATGCTTAGAGCACATGGACTACGAATTGGACAAAAGTTGTATGGGTTATCCCACAAATTTGAGCAAGCCAAAATTGAGGATAACAAAGTCACATCATCCTAGTATATTCACCCTTATAACATTGATCAAATCCGAAAATGCTACATCCATCACCCTTTGAATGTTGCTTCGGCATCGGAAAGCCCAAATTGCATCCTACCATACACATAAGTTCCCCCAAGGAGTCGTGAATGTAGTCTTGTATTTTTTGGCTTCTTTGACCTTGACTTGAGTATACCCTGAAAAGTCATCCATCATGGATAACAATTCACATCCAATCATCTTTTGTAATAGAGCTTCCATATTGGGTAAATATTTTAATAATGATATTTCAAATTCCTGAAATCTACGTATAACCTTGTATCACCATTTTTCTTCCTCACAGGTACCAAGTTAGAAACCTATGATGAGTGTCTAGTAAGTTTAATTACACCACCCTCTCTAAGTTTTTGCAACTCTTCCTACATTTTTGGAGCTAACATGGGATTTATAGGCCTCTTTTTTTACCTCAAACGCATTGCATCAAGTTTCAATAGAAATTCATTTTGAAACAAGTCTTCCCTGTAAGCTTTAAGGTCATCATAGGACCTAGAAAATACATGTTTGTACTTTCTTAGCAAGTCTATAAGCACTTTTCTAATCTTTGGGCTAATTCTTTTACCAATATATACCTTCTTTGGAGCATTATCAATTCCCAAGTTTATTTCTTCCAAATCCACATTGTTTGGAAGGGCTACCTTGGTGGTCAATCTATCATTTCCATCAAAGACCCATTCTAAAGCTACTAAGACTTTTGGTATATTATTGGTCTTTGATTGCACCACTTCATTTCCAAATATTGTCTTTTTACCATCCACAACTTGGACTAAAGCATTGCATTATATTTCTTACAATTCATATTTCTCTATGCAATGCAAGAATTTTAGCAAATCATCGTCATCACTAAAAACCTGCCAATGGTATACGTTATCAAGTACTGAAGGCCTGGTTTTGATTTCTACTTTTGTTATACCAATGCGAGTCAAATCATTCTATCTCAAAGCAACATTTTCCAGGAAGTCATCCATTATATTCTTTAGTCTCTCAACCCAGTCAATTAAAAAACATCAAACATTTCTATCGAATCCCATACAACATGCTTGTATTGCTTTAGTCTTTTATTCTTGGAAGAGTATTTGGACCTAACTTGTGAGACAATCAACTTAGAATCTCCATAGATGCTTAATGACCTGATCCCATGCTTTATGGCCAAATTCAGCCCTAAACAATAAAGCTTCATATTCTACCACATTGCTTGTATATTCAAATGACAGTAAGAAAAAATATTTGAATGTTTTTCCACTAGGCACAATGAAAACCACCCTAGCTCCATTACCTTCTTGACTGTAGGCTCCATCAAAGTAAATTTGCCAGATACCTTCCCCATACAATTGAACTTGATTATCAATTGGGTTAATATTTTGAAGTTGTGGTTATGAAGGCTCAATCTTAAAATTTCCCAAATCCACATCACAAAAGAAATTCATTTGATTTGGAGCAATGCATTCTATCACTTGTTTGACTCTTGGTTATCTATACAACTTAACATCTTTCCCATTTACTGGTATGGTTGCATATGAAAGATCCAACTGAACTTTTCCCCCCACTGTAACGGTCCACTGTCTTCACAAAAAGCATGTCATAATATGGAGTGTCTACCACCTTTATATCCATTTTGTATGTAGCCTCAGGATATGATGCAAATTTGAGTTCTACATCCCACATGACCTCAATAACTATGATAGATTTGTTATCCATTGTGTAACATTTTCCATATGTAGTATCGACCCATAAACCTAGTTCCTTCATCACGACCATAGGCATAATGTTTATGGTTTCTCTTGAGTCTATCATACAATTTTTGACCAACTTATTGTTAATCAACAATGTAGTATAGAAAGGATCAACTTGAGAGGGGTTTTTTGTTAGAGTGCTCCCTAAATAAACTTTAGGAGTCTTCATTATTTCCCCTTTGTTATTACTTACTTTCTTATCATCCTTTTATTTTTTGTCAACACTAACCATAGTAGCTCCAAATTTATTTGATACACTTGATATCAATTTCACAACACTATTCATGTATTCATTCACTATCATCATTTCCAACAGAGGTACTAACATTTTAATTTTTTATAGTGCATGTTCTATATCAAATGATGCTAAGTTTGATACTTGGTGAAATTTACTTACCTTGGCTTCTATCGGCTTCTTCTTCTCAGTTCCTCGTTGTTTTCGGTAATTTTTCTAAGGAGCTTTAACTTTGCTATGCTCGTCAGTCATTGCCTCCTTTGGGATATATTTTTTAGTCACATTTTGAATTTTTGGTCTTCCTTTATTCATCTCAGAAGATGACGAAACCATCCCACCACTTTGCTGACTCTTTATAAGCATACCAGTCGGTGTTCCTTGATTAGGGTTCACACTCCTATTTCTAAGATTATAATTTCTCTTAGCTTGAACAACCCAACCAGAAATGCTTTAATTTCATCCTCTGTTGGCCTTCTAAACAAAACCTGATGCATTTTTGGTTTAGCAATGCAAACTTGAGAATCCATTGTGTCTTCATCTCCTTGGTCGGAAAAAATTTCTTGATGGCCCATATGTATGTTATGCCTTTGACAATCCACATCATATCATAATCCATCCATCATCTGAAGATGAGAATTCTATACCCATTCCATGTAGTCCAATCGACAACATATTAATAGTGTGGTATCTCATTTCCTACTCATGAACCGCTTCGTCCTCTACTGATTAAGCAATTACTTATAAGTCAAAGGCATGAGGTAAGTTACATACCATGCACCATGGAGTATCTTCAATCATGTTAGTCCCATTCCTTTTAAATGGGTAAGGAGTATCCTTGTTACTATTTTCATTATCCTCAAGGGGTTTACCATCCTTCCAGTTAGTTGTATATCCAACTTATCCTCTTCTTTTGGTTGTTTATTCTGATTATCCCAAGGATTTTGCAATACTTTGAACCTGTCTATCTTACCAACTTTCCCTGATGCTTTTTTATTATTTTCTATATTCAAGGAAAACCTAAATGTTTCAACTAAATCAAAGGGATTTCTTGTCCTCAATTCAAATCGAGTCTAAGGATCAAAAGATTGACATAGAACTCTAAACATAAGATCTGTAGGCTTCATATGTGGTGGAATTCTATTCGAGACTTCATAAACCTCATGTTGAAGTTTGAAATCGATTCATTTCAATTCTTCTAAATGTTCATTAAATCATGTAAAGCAAATTCTGGATATAAATGATCACCTATTGTTCTTTGAATATTCTTTTGAATTCATTTCATGAGCTAATCGTTGCATCTAGAAAATTCTTATACCAGTTTATTGCATCCTTAATTAGGGATTGCATGAACAACTTCGTGTAAACATCCTCATGTTGGACATCAAAGTTATCCATGACAATTTCAAAGTCTGTTATATGATCTTTTGCTGAAATCGCACAACTTCCAGAGAACTTTGGTACTACATTCCTTCATTTTTATTTGCATTTGGGTATCCCTAGATTCTATCAAAATCTAATTTCTTGAACCTAGCCAAGTTCATAGGTCTTATTGTAAATGGATTTTTCCTTTGGTGTTGCTAATATTGTGCTTACAGATATTGCATTTGTGAGCCTTGCTAGTATTTCTAATATGCATGATTTTGAGGTCCTTGTTGATATCGATGCATATTCTAAAAATTCTGGTTTGTGCCACTATACTGATAATTATATATAGGTATTTGAGATCCACTTGCATATGGATTATATCCATAGTTGTGGCAACCCATCCATACTAACACTAGGTGGAAAATAAGTGTTGGTTGACACAAGAGGGATACTTACTGGGGCAATCCTCAATACCATAGATGACTGGGTATTCGAGTTGGACACATTACTGGTAGATGTAGTTACTTGGGAAGAAGGATGGACAATCATGGTAGATTGTATAGTAGATAGAGAATTTGTCATTGACATAATTTTTTACACTTGAGAGGACACATGAGTACAAGTTATCTATTATGAATATTGCAACACATTACTCTAAGATGAGAGTATATTATTTGTTTGAGATATCATGTTCAACATCTCTTGACCTAGAAGGTCTCTCTATTTCATCATTTTTAAGCATTCTACTTTAGCCAACATATATTTTATATGTTTTTTCAATTCTTGTTTGGTAGGTTTGATCTATGCATTTGGTGAAGAGAACTGATGTGCTTGGGTAAATCATAACCTTTGAATATTTCATGAGGAAGAGAATCTAGGAGGAGTGTTAGGTGTTTGGTTCTCTTTCTATGGACTGGACCATTGATTCGATGCTCCAGCATGGTACTAAATATATGTTGTTGTTGCTACCTAAGATAGAGTCATTTGTTCATCATAACATTTTTGAATTTCCCTCTCAGTTACCATGACACAACTCATGGGAGGATAGCTATAATATTGGTCTACCCTATCTGAGAATGTTTTTCCCTTGATCCATAGATGAGGCACTAGTATTACTAGTGAATGTGGTATCTATTAAGATATTGCTTGGATCTTCATTATTTTGATTTTTACTTTTGCCTTTTTGTTTTATCTTCATGAAGTAGATAGGACGCTGATGGGATGGTGTTAGGGATAGACTAGCCTAGTCTATGCTCTTGGATCTTTCCCTTGGATCACCTGGTGTTCTCTTCATACCCTAGGGTCTCTAGGACTTCCCTTGCTTGGGGAATCCCCTGACCTTTCCCAAACCACCCACCAATGAGTTGCAATGTTGCTCCTAAGGTCTCACCTACTCATGAGACTCAGAACCCCTTACTATGGCTAATAAGGGCTTGGCTTGTCCTACTACTTCCTAGGTCTTAGCAAGGTTAGGTCAGGTCTATTTCATGGTTTCCCACCCATTCATGTGCCCCCAAGAGGTTTCAAGATTCCAACCCCTTACCGATTTCACTATTTTGTGTTTTTGCCTACAAAATAGGGCTACAAGGATTTTGACCAATTAGGCCTCCTACCCGATCCTTTAGGGCTCCCTCTCACAAACGATGCACAAACTACCCAAACTCCCAAAATGGACTACCATTAATTTGGAAAGGGATCAAGGATTTCTCTATTTTTGGGCCTCCAAGTGGTCGTACAGTGCCTTGGGCGAATTTTGGGGTTTTCAAGGGTTTTGTGAGGGTTTTATGGTTTGCCTAGGTCACAGTGTATGTTTTGTGTTTTAGCTACCTTGTCTGGATTGGTGGAGGCTCCTCCTTCACACCAGTAGTGCTTCACACACTCCTATACACCTCCTCCAAATTATGCATTCTCCTCTGACCAACCTTGCTCTCCAAGACCTCTGCAACTTAACCCTTCCTAGCCGAGCACTGTCCAGTCTCACCTAGGATTGGGTCTTTTGATGGCCTCCCTACATTTTCAAGGGCCCTGCTTGTTTTTCAGTATAGTACAAGACCTTCACTCTCATTCCCCATGGTTTCATGGTGGTTCCACAATGGGGAATGGAGTCATGATTCCATTTGCACAAACCAGTCCAAAACTGGACAGTGAGAAGACAACTTACAAAATATTTACAAGAACACCACACTTACAAACCAAAACCTAATCTAATTGCTCAAAATGAAACTATTTACACCATATAAGACACTCCACATAGTTTTTCATGAAAATCAATCCTTTAACAATCTTCCTTTACACCATTTGTGCCGACTGGCAACAAAATTTCAGTCTCAGTCAGGTCACTTTGCTTGGGTCGTACAATGTGTGACATCCAACCCATTAACTTAGGGTTTGTAAATACTTATACTACCCTCTCCTTGGTCTGTGTGCCCATATTATGGTTGTCCATGCTACATTAAGGATTTTGACCTCATGGTGGAAAAGTTGTTTGACAACTTTTAAAAGTTGTCATGCAACTTTTGAGCAACTTTCCCAATGTTGCTTTTCTTGACTCCTAGACCCACATTGGGCAAACCTAAGGACACCACCATGCTATGAAGGACCCCTAAACACCTCAAAGACACACATACCCTCTATTTTCAATAAAATCTCAATTTTTGACTCATGACCCTCAGACCTCAACTAGGACCCTAACTAGGACCAATGAGCACATGGCTCTTTATTTTATATACAATGGCTTCAAAAGAAGCATAACACCAACAAAAAAAAGGAGGAGGAAGAGCTTGGAAGGGTGCTCCTACACCATACTCCCCCTCTACACACAAATAAGAAATGGAAGAAGAGATGAGAGTCGGGTCTATGCCAAGTGTCTTGAACCTGCTCTCTTCAACCTAGGTAGCTTTAGACTCAGGCTGACCTACCCTCTTCACCAAGTGTTCCATGTAGACCTAGTGTCTGGTGGAATTCTTTACTCTGGATTCCAAGATCTCCTCTGCTATAGGCTTCTTCACCCATGGTAAGACATTAACATCTAGGTCCTGCAGCACCTTGGCTTGGTTCTCCTTTTGCCCTGCTATTTCACCCTTGTACATGATCAGGTCAGCTACATTAAAGACTAGTGATATAGCCAAATCTGAAGGCAGTTCAACCTTGTAAGCATTCTCCCCATACTTTGATAGAATTCTACAAGGTCCTACCTTCTTCATTTGCAGTTTGGTAGGCTTACCACTTTGCATCCTATCTTTGCTCAAATGGACCATCTCAAAGTCACCCACCTTGAACTGAACCTCTCTCCTTTTCTCATCCATTTTGGCCTTTAGTTTTTTAGTGGATTCAAGGATGGCTTTCTTAACTTGCTCTTGGACTTCCTTGATGGTTTGAGTGAAGTCCTCTCCTTGCCCACTCTTCATTTCCAAGGTACCAAGGTCTCTCAACTCACATACTCCCCTTGGATGTCTGCCATACACAACCTCAAAAGGACTTCTACCAGTGGTCCTATTCACACTGTCATTATATGCATACTCTGCTTGAGGAATGATTAGGTCCCATGTCTGCCCATACTCCTTAGTTAAACACCTCAACAAGTTGCCTAACACCCTATTGATGACTTCAGTTTGACCATCTGTTTGTGGATGGTAAGCTGAGCTAAATGAGAGATTAGTTCCAAGTATCCTCCATAATGTTTGCCAAAAATGGCCCATGAACTTGTTGTCCTATCTGAAATAATGCTTAAAGGGAGTCCATGAATCCTAACAATCTCCTTAAAGAAAAGATGTGCAACATAGCTAGCATCATGTGTAGTCCTACATGGAATGAAATGGCTCATCTTGGAAAATCTATCCACTACCACATAGATGTTGTCCAAACCTGTCTTTGTCTTGGGAAGTCCTACTACAAAGTCCATACTTACACATTCCCAAGGCCTATTTGGGACCGGCAATGGTTGATAGAGACCAGCATTGCTTGATCCTCCTTTTGCTCTTTGGCACACACCACATTGTTCTACATATCTTTTCACATCTCTTAGCAACTTTGGCCAATAGTAGTACCTCTGTACTAAATCCAAGGTTTTGTTGACTCCAAAGTGTCCACTTAAACTGCCATTGTGTTTCTCTTGGATGAGGTTTTCCCTCATGGATCCTCTTGGTACACACAACTGATTACCTTTAAACAAGAGACCATTTTGGAGAGTGTAATCTGCATACTCACCATGGAAATGGTTCTCAAACTCCTTGCAAACCTTGTAAGCTGATGAGAAGTCTTCATCTTCTTCATAGAGGTCCTTGAAACCTTCTATTCCTATGCTCTGCAACTGTAATTCTTGAACTATCAACAACTTCCTGCTTAATGCATTTGCCACCTTGTTGAGTTGCCTCTTCTTGTGCTTGATGGTGAAGGTGAAGGATTGGAGGTATTCCATCCATTTCAAATGCCTATTGCTAAGCTTCTCTTGAGTGTTAATGTAACTCAATGCCTGGTTGTCTGTGAACACCACAAATTCCTTTGGAAGTAGGTAATGCTTCCATTTCTTTAGAGACTGCACTAATGCATACAACTCTAGGTCATAAGCTGAGTACTTCTTCTTTGCTTCATTAAGCTTCTCACTGAAAAATGCCACAGGTCTTCCCTCTTGACTCAATACACCCCCTACTGCAATTCCACTTGCATCACACTCCAATGTGAATAGCTTATCAAAAGTAGGTAGGAGAAGGATAGGTTTTGTGGCTACTTCTTGCTTCAATAATTGAAATGATTTGTCAGCCTGCTCAGTCCATTTAAACTTAGTTTTAAGGCCTCCTTTTATGGTGTCAAGGACTAGTGCACATATGCCACTGAAGTTCCTCACAAACTTCCTATAGAATTGAGCTAAACCATGGAAACTCCTAACTTTAGTCCTTGTTCTAGGTGTAGGCCAATTCAAGATTGCCTCCACTTTGCTTGGATCCATCTTCAAGGTTCCTTTAGACACCACAAATCCTAAGTAGAACAGTACTTGCTTCAAGAAGTCACACTTCTCTAGGTTGATGGATAACTTCTCCTCATGCAACCTATCTAAGACTAACCTCAAATGCTCAAGGTGCTCCTCTTTGGTTCTGCTATAGATGAGAATGTCATCTAAATACACCACCACAAACCTACCTGTGAAATCCTTTAACACCTCATTCATCAATCTCATGAACGTGCTTGGGGCATTGGTGAGTCCAAATGGCATCACAAGCCACTCATACAATCTTTTTGTGGTTTTGAAAGCAGTCTTCCACTCATCTCCCTCCTTGATTCTAATCTAGTGATAACCACTTTTAAGGTCCAATTTAGTGAAATACATAGCACCTCCTAGACAATCCATCAAATCCTCTATTCTAGGAATAGGAAACCTATACCTTATGGTGATCCTATTGATTTCCCTTGAGTCGGTACATAGTCTCCACTTACCTCCCTTCTTTGATGCTAGCACTACCGGGACTGCACATGGGCTGATGCTCTTCTTAATCAGTCCTTGTTCCAATAACTCCTGTACTTGCCTTGCTACCTCCTTGCTTTGATCAGGTGTGAGCTTATATGCAACTTTATTAGGTAGGGATGCATCGAGAACAAAGTCTATTTGATGGCTTATAGACCTTCTTGGTGGGAGTGTTGCAGGTGCTCCATCACTCACTATGTCCTTATACTCTTGCAACATTTGCTTCACCTCCTTGGGTACTTCTGCCTACAACTTGTCTTCTTCCTCCTTTGGTTTCACAAAGATGGCACACTTCACTATCTCCTCCTCATGTAGCAAGTTTAAGAACTCTTTACCAGTAGCCAATAAGACACTAGGTGTTCTTGAAGTTCCCTCTTCATTCTCTGTCAAGGACTGAATCTTGGTGGTCTTGCTATCCTTCTTGAATGATATGGAGTTCTCCTCTCCATCATAGATCACCTTCCTATCAAATTGCTAGAGTCTTCCTAGCAGCAGATGACAAGCATCCATAGGCAACACATCACAAAGGATCTTATCCTTGTAACCTCCAATAGAAAACTTCACCCAAGTCTGTTCATTGACTAGCACACTCTGTCCTTTGTTCAACCAAGTCACCTTGTAAAGGCTAGTGTGGGGTATTCTTGTGAGTTTCAACTTCCTAACTGCCTCTTCTGATATGATGTTGTCAGTTGATCCTGAATCAACTATCACCTTGCACACTTTACCAAGAACTTTGCATCTCACCCTAAACAATGCTCTCTTATGTTTGGGTTCCTCCTTAACCGGCTGTCTGATCAAAATCCTATTGAACATCAGATTCTCACCAATTTCTGATTCAATCTGGTCGACATCCAGTGTCTTGTTGCTTGAAGAGTCTTCATGAGCATAAGCAACCCTCTTTCCACTGTTTGATGAGGTAGGCTTGTCAGGGCATCTATATGTCGGATGTCCCAGTTGTCCACAGTTGTAACACTTCATAGTTGCAAAGTAGGAGTTACCTCTACCGGTACCTCTACCCCTACTTGGACCACCTTGTGCACCTCTTCCTCTACAATGGCCCCCTCTAAGATTGGTTTCACTACCATGTTCAGTCAACTTGGCTTCTCCTTGGTTCCTCTACTCATTTGACTTACTTTGGTAACCACCTCGGTGGTTCATTTGGTCTCTACCTCTACCTTTACCCCTGTTATTGGAGTCTCCTTTCCTTTTGTTCCTCTCTTCTACCTTGGCAGCAAGCTAATGACATTTTTGAATAGTAGTAGGAGTCCATAGGCTTATCTCCTCTTGAATGTTCCACTTTAGGCCGCTTAGATACCTAGCCACCTTAATAGATTCATCTTCTTGGGCTTTGGATCTAAGACAAAGTTTTTAAAATTCTTCAGTGTAGGAGGTCACATCAAGGTCTTTTTGCTTCAAACCCTATCTCTTCTTATGAAGTTGGACTTCATAATCCTCTGGTAAGTAGTTCTCCTTGATCTTACTCACCATGGCCTTCCAATTGGCAATAGGTAGCTTCCCCATGCTAACTCTTTCTTCTTGCAGGTACTTCCACCATGTCAAAGTTGCTCCCCTTATCTTGATTTGGCAACCTTAACATTTTGAGCCTCTATCACTCCCTCACACTCAAAGTGGTTTTCCATGCCCTCAATCCATTCCATGATAGTGTCAATGTCCATCCTTCCACTGAAATGTGGCAATCCTTCAAAAGCTTTGGTGTTCAAAGCCTTAATAGCCTTCACAAAAGGTTCTTCATTAAACAAGGGATCTGGTTCAGGTATAATGTCATCTATGTCAATGGGTTTCTTTCCTTTACCTTTGGTGTCTTCACCCCAAGGTCATTGTGTCCTCTGATCCACCACTTCTTGCAACTTATCCCTTATCTCGCTCATAGCTTCTCCAAGGAGTCTATTCTTCTCCTTTTCTTCTTCTACCTCCCTAGCCAGCTCTGCATTAGCGACCATTCTGGTCTCCCCTACTAATTCACTAGTATATAGAGACATAAACAGTCCAACAAATCTTTAACTTGCTCTGATACCAATCTGATGGGATGGTGTTGGGGATAGACTAGCCTAGTCTATGCTCTTGGATCCTTCCCTTGGATCACCTGGTGTTCTCTTCACACCCTAGGGTCTCTAGGACTTCCCTTGCTTGGGGAATCCCCTAACCTTGCCCAATCCACCCACCAATGAGTTGCAATTCTGCTCCTAAGGTCTCACCTACTCTTGAGACTCAGAACCCCTTACTATGGCTAATAAGGGCTTGGCTTGTCCTACTACTTCCTAGATCTTAGCAAGGTTAGGTCAGGTCTATTTCATGGTTTTCCCACCCATTCATGTGCCCCCAAGAGGTTTCAAGATTCCAACCCCTTACCGATTTCACTATTTTGTGTTTTTGCCTACAAAATAGGGCTACAAGGATTTTGACCAATTAGGCCTCCTACCCGGTCCTTTAGGGCTCCCTCTCACAAACGATGCACAAACTACCCAAACTCCCAAAATGGACTACCATTCATTTGGAAAGGGCTCAAGGATTTCTCTGGTTTTGGGCCTCCAAGTGGCCGTATAGTGCCTTGGGCGAATTTTGGGGTTTTCAAGGATTTTGTGAGGGTTTTATGGTCTGCCTAGGTCACAGTGTATGTTTTGTGTTTTAGCCACCTTGTCTGGATTGGTGGAGGCTCCTCCTTCACACCAGTGGTGCTTCACACACTCCTCTACACCTCCTCCAAAGTATGCATTCTCCTCTGACCAACCTTTCTCTCCAAGACCTCTGCAACTTAACCCTTCCTAGTCGGGCACTGTCCAGTCTCGCCTAGGATTGGGTCTTTTGATGGCCTCCCTACATTTTCAAGGGCCCTGGTTGTTTTTCAGTATAGTACAAGACCTGCACTCTCATTCCCCATGGTTTCATGGTGGTTCCACAATGGGGAATGGAGTCATGATTCCATTTGCACAACCAGTACTGGACAGTGAGAAGACAACTTACAAAATATTTACAAGCACACCACACTTACAAACCAAAACCTAATCTAATTGCTCAAAATTAAATTATTTACACATAGAAGACACTCCACATAGTTTTACACGCAAATCAATCCATTAACAATCTTCCTTTACACCATTTGTGCCGATTGGCAACAAAATTTCAGTCTCAGTCAAGTCACTTTGCTTGGGCCGTACAATGTGTGACATCCAACCCATTAACTTAGGGTTTGGAAATACTTATACTACCCTCTCCTCCATCTATGTGCCCATATTAGGGTTGTCCACACTACATTAAGGATTTTGACCTCATCATAGAAAAGTTGCTTGACAACTTTTAAAAGTTGTCATGCAACTTTTGCAACTTTTGAGCAACTTTCCCAATGTTGCTTTTCTTGACTCCTAGACCCACATTGGGCAAACCTAAGGACACCACCATGCTATGAAGGACCCCTAAACACCTCAAAGACACACATACCCTCTATTTTCAATAAAATCTCAATTTTTGACTCATGACCCTAAGACCTCAACTAGGACCCTAACTAGGACCAATGAGCACATGGCTCTTTATTTTATATACAATGGCTTCAAAAGAAGCATAACACCAACAAAACAAAGAAGGAGGAAGAGCTTGGAAGGGTGCTCTTGCACCAGACGCCCCTGTATCAACCATCTTCTTCCAAATATGCAAGGTTAAAGCTTTTAATTTTGCTAATTCGGAGATTTTTCTTCAGGATTCGCTACCTTCCTTTTAAGAAAAGGAAAGAAAAATCAACAATCTTTGATTTAGAGTTTCAATTCTTTTTTCCCCGAAGGAGTTGCCAATCTATTGGTTCCCAAACTAACAGATTGTAAAAACCCTAAGCGTATGCAATTTCTATTATCAGGTTTCACAAGTAATTTGGCCAATGAACAAGAATCAACCCAAGGGTTGGTATATTCTACCCTTCAGGCTCTGCTATGCCTAGGCAAGTGTACCCCTATCATCAACAACTATTTACATCTTATAAAATCTTCGATGATAATAATACAGTTTATGATCCTCACACAAATTATAGAGTTTGTATGGAAAATATCCTTAACCAGATAACCTTTCTTCAAACTATTTCATTCTGGCATGAGGACTTGAAATATATAATTAAAGCATAAAATTAACTCCTAATGCTTGAAATAAAAGAACATGATTGGAAACTTAGTTGAAAGGGGTAAGTGCACCAAAATGGTGAACAAAAAGGGGGGTATATGTGGCCATTGTTTTTTTAAAACAAGTAAACTTGAACTTCAAAGAGATATTTGAAGGTCATGCACTCAAAACAAGGATTTGAGAAAAGAATAAGAATTGTAGTACTCTGAATCTAGTTTCTAAACTACTAAAGTTTTTTAAAATTGGATAAGATTAAGAGGGTCAAACCTCTCGTGCACAAAAAATTGTTCCTGATTTTTTCAGAAAAACATAACATAGTTGTTTTCATGCGCTGCACAAAATATATAATTAGATTAAGTATTTTGAAAAACCCTTTGGTAGGATCATAGGTAAGAGTGAGATCTAGAAATGTATTTTTTTGAAATTTTCTATTGAGTATTTTTTTTTATGATTTTTTGAAGTGATCGCATCCTGAAAATTTGATACTTGTCCGTGCGCTGGGCATAACTTGCATTAAAATAATAAAAAATACAAACTTGTTTTTTTTTAAGTTTTAATAATCTAGTGTAGAACAATAATATGTAATTTATTTTGAATTTGGTCAAGTATATCAAAAGTTATTAAAACAATGGTAGACATATGTCTATGAGGACTACCAAGGCACTGGTAAAGGAAATGAAAGTTTACTATGCTAATGTTGTCCAAAAATAGAAAACATTATATGGTCAGAAAGATGAGATGATGTGTGAAATTATGGTGGTAATTTTAGAGATACCCACTTTATCATTTGTAAACCTGATGACGAAGAAGTTGAGAAATCATATTGGAAGATGAAAAACCATGTAAAGGGACAAAAATGGAGGGAAAATGGGTTTGCAAGCCTTAGGGTCATTTTTCAACCCTCTTACCAAGCCAAAACCCACACGGGTTTTGAAAAAAAAAAATTACCATTCATAGTTCTATATAACCTGTACGGGTCATGTAGAACTAAAACCATCATTTTGAGTTTCACAAAACTCATACAGGTTATGAAGACATCAAAATGTATGTTTGTAAACTTAGTATTTACTACACGTATTATAGACATACATATATAATATGTGTTTATGTACGTATATATGCATATCTATAGTTATATATACATATATTTATATAGATATATGTATATATGTTTGTATACATGCATGTCTCTCTTCTTTTCCTCTCTCTCTTGTCTTCCTTCCCCCATCACCATCTATGTCTATTCTAAGCCCTAATTATCCTCCTTGAGTTCTATCTCATATCTCTCCCCCTCACACTTCTCTCTCTATCGAGTCTCTCATCCTCTTCTCCTTCTCCTTCTCTCTACCTCATGTCTCTCACCCTCTCCTCCTTCTCCTACTCTCTCTCTCTCTATCCTACTCTCTCTCTCTCTCTCTCTCTCTCTCTCTCTCTCTCTCTCTCTCCACTTCCTCTTTGGTTCCTAGTTCTACATAACCCGTACGCATTATGCAAAACTAAGGCAAAAACTTCTAGTTTTGCATAACCCGTACAGGTTATGAGAAATTGTGAACATTCTCATTAGGTTTGCATAACCCGTATAGGTTATGGGAAAATCTTCATATTTTAGTCCCAGCAGCCTAAAAAACAGCATTGCAAGTTATTTGAAGGCCCCACTATTATTGCGCATGATTTTATGGGACAGTAACAATCAGGTCTTCATTTTTTTTTATCAATTTTATTTTGAAATGATTGATTTGTCTTGTATTTTGGATTGTTTTTTAAGTTATTTTATCATTGTTACTTTAGATTATAACAAAATGATGATCATTTATTTTTATTTTCTATTTGATTGTGGATTGTCATCATGATGTTATGTGTAGGACAATCAATATCAACAATGGGAAAGAACAATAGAGGAACGAATGAACAAAGAGAGGCAGCAAAGGAAAGACAAAGGGAGCATATGAGGAGATTACATGAACGTACATCATCTAATGCACTTGATGAAAATGATGAACATTCAACAATTGAAATTGATATGATGAATGCACCAAATCAAAATGATCAACATACACCAATTCAAATTCATATGATGAATAAACCTAATGAATGCAATGAACATACACCATTTGAAAATGATGCGATGAATGCTCATGTTAATGAAATTGAAGAAGATATACCATTTGAATTTGATGTGATCAATGCACATAATGAACCTAATCAAAACGAAGAGCATGCACCAATCTTAACACCTCTTAGAATAATTCGTAGAAAACCAAAGTTCCTAATAGACATTAATGAAAATATTGTGAAGCCAATGCATGATAAAATTTCTGAAAGAATGGTTAGAAGAATTTAGAATAACCATTTTGAAAACTTACATCAAAGTGGAAGATGTCAATTAGTTGTTGAAATAATTAAAAAACTGAAATTTAGAGAGACAATGAAGATTTTGGGGTTAAGAACATCCAAAAATAATAGTGAAAGAACCATTGTGAGAAATCTTTTTCATGCATACCAAGCCTTTGGTTCGGAATCACGCACTAAAGATGCTAATGTTACTCGTCGTGTCCTCACATCAACCATAATGGGAAAGGAAATGAAAAAATCCTTTTTAATAAGCAAAACAAGCAAGTCATTAAGGATAAGTAGAACCACATTACACCATACCTTAGATATGCGAGAGAAAAAAGGATCCTAACAATAATTCTCTTTGGGCATTCTCGGGTAGACTCCCACGCAAGGACAAGGTTGTTGTTGATGCACTAAGAACCTTAATTAAGAAATATTGGCATGACAACACAAGGGTTTCACCCAACCAAAGAGATCGAATTGAAATTAGAAATCGTGAGCCACATCCAAAACACTATTTAGATATGACTCAAACACAATTTTATGAAAGATTTCTTTAAAGCTTTCCTCAGATTAAAATTAGTCAAAGATTTTTTGAGATGACAAAACCATTTTATGTTAAGATTAATCATGCATGTACTACATGTTGTTGTAGGGTCCATGTTGAATTTTCCATGCATTATGATAGTCATCGCTATATATGTTGTACTTTGCACACTAACGATGTTTTGCAGGAATGTGGTCTACAACCACCTCCTAAGTCACCAAGAGAATTTATTTCAAGTGGACTATGTAGACGAGATGATGGGTGCATTTACTATAAGATGATGTGTTTGAGAGGTTTTTGTCCTACATGCGTTGGTTTGCAACAGTTGCATAGATGCCTACATTTGGATAGCACACATGAAATTGGTAAGAAACTAGTTTATATGGGAAAATAAAAATCAGTCACATATGGTGTTAAAGATGGAAAATAATTAAAGAGGTGTTAGTTAGTGAAAAGCGATATATGCGTAGATGATTTTATGAGGATGTTTCAAGAGAAACTATTGTATGAGTACATAGGT
The DNA here is from genome assembly GCF_030272615.1 of Cryptomeria japonica. NCBI lineage: Eukaryota > Viridiplantae > Streptophyta > Pinopsida > Cupressales > Cupressaceae > Cryptomeria > Cryptomeria japonica. The sequence continues at coordinate 750,729,387 of NC_081414.1, read as the reverse complement.
CTGTTGGCAATATTGCATTATAACAAACAATGAAAGATTGTTGGCATTTCATAAGAATGTTGAGAAGGTTGTTGATGATTATGGATATAACTGATGAAAGATGTTTTACTATCTTGATATTATTATTTTGTCATTGTTGTCAATAAATTGATTTTCTAATTCAGTATGATGTTGCCATATCTCAAGAAGTATGATTTGAAGATTATAAAGATGTTGGTAACAGACACAGGAAAGAATATGATGAATAAGGGGATGAATAAGGTATTCAATGGGCAACCAGTACCGAGTCAGACAATGATGAGATCATGATGTTTTAGATTGTTTTAACATCATACATATGTTGTAAATTGTAAAGGTTAATACTATACTATGTTATCAAGCAAAGAACCTAGTCGGTAAACCCTAAGGAACCTAGTTGGTAAACCCTAAGGTTATCGCTATCGGTTAATGAAGGCAGAATGTCTATCGAGTGAAGTTTAGTATTTACCGAGTTGTGACCGAGCTATAACAAAATGCATTAAATGTTTACTTGCGATATTTAATGAAGGAAGCTAATGAGCTGGAAATAATTGAATGATTGGTATGTCGTTATTATAGTTTGTTAATGAATCTAAGGCAAAGGAAAGTCGGCATGAAGATCTACAGCTCAGATTGAACCGCAATAGCCTAGCACAAGTTCCAAGAAATGTATGCAAGTTCCAAGGTGGGGTAAAACATTTTCAGATTGAAAGATACATTGAACCTGGACAAGATTGAAGATCTGATGGCTATGATTGATCATGGGAAATGTGATCAAGGAGATTAAGCGGTTACCCAATTGTTTATAAATAGGAAACTGTTGATAAACAATGTATGTGGGCAAGTGTATGCACAGGGATGCTACATAGTGATTACCAAGCATAGAAGCTTGAAGACTTGTTTGAATAACAGAGTATAGAAGCCCAGCAGATAGACAAGATTAGTTCTATGTCTATATTGTATTGAACAAATAGGAATCTGCTTTAGCATTTTAGATGTGAAGTTGCAGATAGATTTTATTACTGTTATTTTGTGAAAGTGATAGAAAATATCTTAACCGAGTGGACTTAACAGTCTTATTTGTAAAACCCTCTAGCAAGGTGACATTATGATTGAGTGTTTGAAATCCTTTAACAAGGTCACTTCTAACAAGGTGAAGATCCTAACAGATCTGAGGGAAATCCCTTAACCGGGTCACATCTAGCAATGTGTTTGTAATCTTTAACAGGATTTGCTTTTAACCGAGCATACTCTAGAAGAGTATATTTCTTAGTGGGTCTGAAATCCCACAGTGGTTTTTCCCTATTTGGGTTTCCACGTTAAATCTGGTGTTATGAGGTTTATGATGTTTATATGCTTTTGAGTTTGCATGTTTAACAGTTTTGATTATATTACTGAAGTATATGTTACCGAGGTTGAATTTGATGTTTTTATGGATGATTAAGTTTGTATGATTCACCCCCCCCCCCCCTCTCATATTGTTGGCTATTGGATCTAAACTTATATTAAGTATGAGAACTATCAATTGGTATCAGAGCTTTGGAATCCGGAAGAAAAGTTTAAAGGCACTTGAGTTAAAGATCCAAAGATGTATAAGAGGGATGCATCGAAGCTAAACAAGTCAAGTTTCTCTACATGGCAGAAAAGGATGAAGCTGGATCTATCAGGAGTTGGAGAATATGCTATATATTATTTGGAGAATGATTTCATTCCACCAAGCACCTATCCATTGACTATGGAAGAGATAAAGGCAAAGCAAGAACATATTCAAGCAATGATTGAAATAACATCTGCATTGACCGATTCAGAGTTTAATGATCTAGAAGGCTGCAATGATGCAAAGGCAATGTGGGATAAGCTCATATCAGTATATGGAGGAGATGAACATGTTCAAAGAGCAAAAGTAGATAGTCTAAGAGGAAAACTTGAATCTATGAGGATGAATGAAGGTGAGAACATAACTCAGTACAGTACAAGACTAAAGGAGATTGTCAATCAAATCAAAGGAGCAAGTGGAACTATTGAAGAAAAGGATATAACAAGTAAGTTGTTGAGAGCCCTTCTACCAGCTTATGCAATCCGAGTCTCTGCAATCAATGAATTGAGGTCTGTACCTAATATGCTAGTTTCTTTAGATGCTACTATTGGTAAGCTACATACATTTGAGTTAAGTAACTTTGATAAAAGTGGATCTTCGGTAAGTAAAGTTGAATCTGCATTTAGTTCTTTTCATCTTGATGAATCTAATGATTTCAATGAAAGAAAGTATAAATACTCTGAAGGAGATTACAATGGAGCAAGTGAAAGATTTCGTAAGAACATTGAGGTTACTATTATAAATGGCACAACCTATGACCTGCAAATAATTAGAAATTCTTGCATAAAGGTGCTGACAGCAATGTAATCACAAGGATAAAAGACATCAGTTGAAACTGCATTAACACTAAGCACATAAAAACAAGAAATCTGAGAAGGCAAAATATTGTATTGCTGTCAAAAGGTGTTACAAAGCTGTCAAAAATTTCTAAAACTGAGTTACAAACTCCTTCCTTCTATAAAAGAACTCAAAAAATTACAATATGCAAGAAGCAAAAAGTAAGAACCCCTGAAATAATCAAATCCTGCCATTATATATGCTTTTACAAAAGGTAGTCAAAAAGGACTCCACCTCCTCTTTTTGGGTCGAGCAAGCTCAAAAAGCCTATTTTTTTAGGGGTCTAAACATGTCTAGAAGGGGATGGGCTTGAGCCAAAAGTGAAGCATCATCAACCCTTACCATAAAAGCTCTTAATTATGCATTTATGACCTCAAAATGTCCCTTGATAGGCCTGCAAGCCTTCATTAATGCAAAAAATATCTTGACTTTACCAATAAAATATGAATAGCAAAATATCTCATAAAGTGATTTATAAAATATCACTTTGATATATACTTTACTTATTTATTTACATTCAACCCCAAAGAATAAATAAAAATAAGAAAATTATTTAATAAAGTGGCAAAATATAAATCACTTTAACAAATAATCGTATTATTTAATTTATTCTACTTAAGTCAAGACATTAATAAATAATAAGAGAGAGATATTTAATAAAATGATTTATTTAATTTTGTCACTTTATTAAATAATTTCCTTATTAAATTTATTAAAAAAGCCTAAGAATAATGTTTAAGAAGTGATTTTATTTACAACTTAATAAACATTAATTACATGCTAATGTTTATTAAGTGATAAATAAAATCACTTATTAAAAATTAAGTAGGATTAAATGATGCAACCTAGGCAAAAAGCACCCCCAAGATTTTCACAAGAATAAAGAGGGGAAAAGATAATAAAACAAAGGCAAAAAAAATGCCTATGCAACTCAATGATATTTTAGGGGAAAAGCAACCCTAAACTCCTCATTTCTCCTCTTCACATTCGATATTTTTGTCATTCTTCTTATTTGTTGCCACCATGGGGAAAAAACTAAAGGGTTTGAGCTGGAAATTTGGGCAAATTTGCAGGCGCCATGTTTCGAAGGTTTCTCTTTGAGGAAATTTGAAAGTGCTGCCAGCCGCCATGTTTGAATCTTTGTAGGGTTTCTTGGACGATTTGCACTGCTCATGTCGCCACGGGTATGCTCTATTCTGCGAAATATAAGATTGTTAAAATTTAACAATAGTATCCCTTTGTGCATTACACGACTGCCTCTTACACAAGAAATCTGTTGCACGATATTGAATATAATATCTCTCAAACCCATATGTATTGAGTCATTCTTTGTGGTTGGGCGTGACTTTCTGCGAGCTGGGCGCTACCCTCTTTGGCCACCATGTTGTCTTCTAAGGCACACTTTTCTGCAGATTTTTTCGCCATGTATGGGTCACTTCAGGTGCATATTTCTTTTATGCGAAACAATTGGATTTTTGAGCATTTACCTTAGAAAATTACTGGACAAAAAAGTGAAACATTCCAACTCCTCTGATTTTCGTTTCTCTATTTTTTAAAGACACCCTAACATGCTCGATAGTGGCTCCTATTTGTGATTCTCTCTGTCTATGTTGAAGGCTTTGGCCATGATAAATAGATTGTTTGATGAATAAAATTTCTGCCCCTTTGTCTTTCGCTACTCCATTGTCCCTTCATAGCTCAAATAACAAACTATCTGATTCTAAGGCTGCTATTGTTGATTGCCATTAAAGACTGTTCACTGTCTTAATGTGGGCTCACTGAGAATGTAGCATTTTAGCAAACAACAAAAAGAACTTTCCAATTTCTTTTCCTTTATATTTTGACAATCTTTGTACTGGGATTGTTATTGTCAACTGGTTCAAACCTCTGCTCCATTGTACTTGCTTAACAATGTATTTTGCAAACTTACATTTAATGCTCTTAAATTCTTTGATTGGGCTATTCACCGTGTATTATGATTCAAATGACAACAAACATATCATAATATCTTTGGACTGCATGTTGACTATAACTATTAATTGGTGCGCTAGGCTTCTTTATTTCTTACAAAGTCAAATTTTTGTCCTCCTTATATCCGTCTCATCTCAAGTCTATCCCTCTATGAATGATTGCAAACCATTCTATGACTGCATACTTTTCTTCGAAGCTATATCCTTGCTGGGTGTACGGTTGTACTTTAATGGTATATGGTTGCCTCACTAGTTGTAGTTGTTCTTGAAGAATTATGGTTCACAATTATGTGCATACTGGAAACCTTATCAATCATTGAAGGATGACTGCATCATTGTTTAAAAGATAGATAAATGTTTTTCTCTTAATTACTGTAATGGTATCTATTGTTGTTCATAGAGTGCTTTAACAACTTTCTCTAATTTTATTTGATTGAGACAAGCCTGGTTATGATTTTGACGGTAATGTTTGTCATTGAGCTTATGAAACTATTTCTTATGCTTTGGATTCACTGTACCTGTCCTAGGACTACTATATACCTTACCCATTCTATAATAGCATGTTGGGCTCAACCCTTGAGGGAGCCCATTTCACCCCACATGCTGAAAATGAACATGATCAGATTTGTAGCTGCACATGAAACAAACATATTAGATAAAAATATGCCTATGTGTGATGATTTTCTTGATTCTCTTGGACACCTAAACAATGCATCTCTTTTGCAATGCACATCAAGATTGACTTATACAAGTATAAGTGAATGTTCATGTATAGTGTATGACCCTTCATTGCTTAGAACACAGTTCTAACTCATTGCCTATCGTATAATGCAAGAAACAGGAGCACTGAGGACCAAAACTAGGAGGAGCAGGACAACACCAACAGACCTATGGATCAGCGAACAAGCGCCAGTCATTCAAGCAATGACTAGTCACCCTCTAGACATGCATTTTTTAGCATTTACTCATTCATGTATAATTTAGCTTTCATGTGCATTATGCATATTGAATGAACATGGTCAGTCTCAAGGCTTATTGTGTGAGACATGCATTCTATCATTTTCAATAAAGATTACATCCTTTCAGAAAGACTTGCCTAAACTTTCTATGCTTCGTACATTAATATCAATGAAATGATTTTACTTTGCAATCTTTGCTTTCTGCAATCTTTTGAGGTTATTTCATTCGTACTTGAATGAAACGTAGAGAGGCTATGAAATATACCACTTTCTCAAAAAACTAGTGGCTCTACCTGATTGAGCTTGTAGGTGAAAATCTGGTAAGATTTTTGGCAACATTCTGCTATATGTTTGCCTGCTAAACATTATGACCAGCTACCTTAGACTATTCGTTGGGCACAAAGTCGTTGTAACTTTTTGGAATCTAAAAAACACATCTCTCAACACTGCAAAACTCCCTCTTTTCCTTTTGGAACCTGTCCTAACCTATTGAGTACGGGTGTGTGGTTTATGGCAGTGATCTTGACACCTTACTATCATGAATTCTACATGTGTAATTGATAGATTAGGACGGGGCAACAACAAAACACCTCCTTTGAAACACATTCACCTACACAACTGAAACTCAGACTCAAACTGAAACTTCTGCTAATAACACCTCCCTACAAAAATGTTGCGAGTTATCATAATTTTATGAGGCAGATATGTATGATGTGTGGCAATGAAATAATGTATTCACTGTTTCATATGATAGGTGTCAACCTCATAGAACTGTAGTGACTTACATTAGTTTTACCTCCGCAAAATCAGAAACAACTAACAACTAGCTAAGTTGTGCATGAAGCACTTAGGGAAATAGAAGTTGCAACTAATCTACTTGTGCAGCAACACTTATTTGGCATCAAAACCTACTCTACCCTATGCTAATCAAAATACCAAATCTCTTAAACAAAACCATTTACAAGTTGGTTGAAATAGCTACCCATTCTTCTCAAGTTACAATGTCTAGCATGTTCGTGAGCAACCAAGAAGAGATGAATCCTGGACAAAATACTAACAAAGAGCTGAAAAATGTCTTCAAGATCATAAATAAGTTTACTTACCTCACAAATTTGAGCATCAAAAATCTTGCTTTGAAGTGACCAAGTGGGTCGGGTCAGCTCTTCTTCAGTAGCAACTTCATGCTTATTTGCAAGCATGATTGTCTTTTATGTTTTAGCCTCCATCCTAGCTAGATGCCTGATAGGGCATCCTTGTGACAAAACAAACTTTGAGCTCTCTTTGCTAGTCTCCAGCAGATGGACTGGTTCATGGACATCATCTTGTCGATTGAAATGATTTGGCTCATGCGATGGAAGTAGAAGCATGACTGCTTCCACATCTTGCCCATGCTGCTCATGATTTTCCAACTTAGGATATATCAGTTTTGTATATAAGCTTATACAAAACATTTCCAGCTCTTCCCAAAAAGTATCTTCTTCAGAATCTTCATTGCTTTTTTGCATGAGAGGTCCATTTTTGTCCTTGCAACAACTCTCCTCAAGTCCTCTAGATTCTAAAACAGAATCATTTTTTAGGACTTCAACAGAAGATTAAACTTCATCTTCACATTGATTAGCGTTCACCAAGGGCTCACCACAATGAATTATACCTCCTTGCTGCTCCAAAACTTTTGTTGGAGATGACATTGAAATGTTTTTTTCATCTTGATCAAGGAGACAAGGAAGCCCATCGAACCAAACTGTATCATCCTCTTGATCACTAGCCTGCTCGCAATCATTTACCTCTTGTAGGTCCAAGACTTGCACTAATGTTAATACTTGGATGTCCTCTCCATCCTTGTCATCAAAACAGGACAGTTCATCAAAAAAAAAAGTGAGGTCTTGAGGCTCATGACCTCCACCTTGCTCAATATCCTGCTATCCCAAATCAGTTGGTAAGTTGGAAAACTGTGTGCTCTCTTCATCCTGTTCAACAAAAATAGGTAGTTGTTCAAACAGAGAGACCATTTCTTCCTCTTCACATATATTATGCTCATATTCAGGTGGGGAAGCGATACAAACAACAGCAACTTCCTGTTGATCTTTCTGGTCTTGGACTAGTATATGTGGGATAACTTTGTCATGATTTTGCTCATTCATGGGCTCATGTAGGGGTTGTTCTTTATGATTTGTAGGACTATTGCCCCTATAACATGGAATCTCAAACCTGGAAGACTTACTTGAAGACTGAGTAGAAACATCTAACCTGAAACTTGGAATTATAAACTTGGGAACCTCTTCATTCAAAGAATGATTCATCCTCACAAGAAAAGTTGAACTAAAACTAGGAATGCGAGGAGCTGCCTGGGTCTCATACCTTTGTACCTGTGCAAGCAAGTGCTTTAATTGTTCTTCTTTGGCTGCAACTTGTTTAGCAAGGAGCTCCTGCTCATACTTTTGAGCCTCTACCTCATGTCGACGAATATAAGCTTGATCGGCAAGCTCCTCTTGCTACATGTTATACTCCTGCCCTCTATCAATAACTGCCCACTGCTCTTGAAAACTTAACATTATGTCTTTTATGCTTATATTTTCAACATGCTGGGGCTGATTATGAGAAATTTCATGATGGCTTGGAACAAAATGGCTTTCTAGGGGCTGCCAAGAAGATTGAGCAGGGGTGGGTGGGTGGCAAACATGTGAAGGATGTTGATAATTGGTTGTAGCATGGCCATTTTGGATTAAAGCAACAGTGTGTTCTTCTTGATATGGATAATAAGATGGTGTAGGATCAATGCTTTCATGAAAGGGAGAAAAATAAAGCACCTCTTTGAAATGAGGACATATTTCAGTCATTCATGTAATTTGGAAATTCAATAAAATCCTTGAAAACAATGAAAACCAGGTTTGATTTTCTACATACTAGCACTTAATCTGCCTGAAACCAGTAGACCAACCTTCCAGAGTCACCAGGTGTGTGCTAAAAATTGCCTCCAAATGCAGAAAGTACTGTTGTACACACCAAACAATAGTAATGCATATTACAAAAGAGACCGAGAATCAGTTCTCAGTCCCACCGCGCGTGCCAAAAATTGTTATCACTAGAACCTGCACCCCTATTTACTAAGCTATCAACTCAGCAGGCTTGTGACACATAGGAACACTCCAAGTTTTAGGCAACCCACAGGCCCAACCATGTGTCACAAGCCTGTTGAGTTGATAGCTTAGCAAATAGGGGTGCAGGTTCTAGTGATAACAATACTTTAGTCACTTTTTTTAATTAAATATAAAGTCACTTTTTAATAATTAATTTATTTTAATGACTTTATAGGAAATTAATTTAATTAATTTCTCCTTATACCTCCTTTTAGTCCAAAGGCTAAAATCGGGGACATTACAGTAACAGCCTTCTCGAGCATTTCCTAATCAATAAGTCATGTAAACCAAGAAAAATTGAATACAACAAAAAATTAATATTACATAAATCACAACAAATATTACTAAATTATGTAGTTTAACCCACTTATTACTATTAAAGAGATCATCAAATTACAAAATATATCTCTAAATTGAAAACTATAACTCATAAAAACTAAACAAAAAAAAATAGAAATACAAGAAATCATTTATAGCAATTCTTAAGAGTGGGCCATTCTCTCTGTCCATGCAAAAATGATCTACTATGCGGCTTCTTCAAAAAAGTGACTATATTATTATAACATTCAAGTAAATTTCATCATGGTTCATAAAAAAAATTATCTTCTATCTTTACACAAATAAGTCATTTACTAAATAAGGCTAAAAAGTCGACCGAATTGTACATAGTTACATCCTAATCAAATATCAACTTACAAAAGATATCCACAAACCGAGAAATCAAATCTTTGGAGAAGAAAATTAGTTAGGAATGACTCAATTTCTGAAAAAATATAAGAAAACACACAACTCTTATACTTGTTGATTGTGAGAATAGTCAACGTCAATGTCTTGAACATATGCACTCGCACTAACAATGAGTTTTGGCCTAGGAGTAATAGCCTTCTCAAGCATTTCCTTATTGATGAATAATGTAACAAAAAAAAAAAATACAACAACAAATCAATATTACATAAATCACAACAAATATTAATAAATCATGTAGTTTATTATATTTATTACTGATACATTGAGCATCAACTTACAAACTATATACCCAAACTAAAAACTATAACTCATACAAACTAAACAAAAAAATAAATAGAAGTACAAGAGATCATTTGCAGCATTATTTTAGAATGGGCCCTCTCTAGATAACATGGAAATGATCTACTATAGGACTTCTTTAAAAATGTAACTGTATTATTATATCATTCAAATAATTTCATCACATTTTGTAAGAATTTTAATTTTCTATTTTTGCAGAAATTAGTCACTTACTGAGAGGGGGCCCCACTCTCAAGAAACACTAAAATGATTTCATGTATATCTATTTATTTATTTCTTTTGTTTTGATGAATTATAGCTTTCAGTTTAGGGATATATTTTGTAAGTTGATGATCTCTCTATTAGTAATAAATGAAATAAACTACATTATTTAATAATATTCATTATGATTCATGTAATATTAATTTATTGTTGTAATCGTTTTTATTTGGTTACATGAGTCATCGATTAATAAATACCTAAGAAGGCTATTACTCCTAGGCCAAAGCTCATGGTTGCTAATGCAAGTAAATATCTTCAAGAGATTGACCATTCTCACAACCAATGGGTATAGTAGTTGTGTATTTTCTAATAGTTTTTAAACAATTGAGTCAATCATAACTAATTTTCCTCTTCGGAGATTTGACATCTCAATTTGGGAATATTTATTATACGCTGATATTTGATTACCATATAGCCATATATAATTTAGGCGACTTCCAAGCTTCATTTAGAAAATGAGGTATTTGTGCAAACATAGAAGAGAGAAATTCTTACAAACCATAATAAAATTACTTGAATGTTATAATAATATAGTTACACTTTAGAAGCCCCATAGTAGATCATTTATGTGTGGCAAAGGAGGAGGGTCATCTCTCAAAAAATGTAGGAAACGATATTTTATATTTCTATTTATTTTTTTGTTTAGCTTGTATCAATTATAGTTTTCAGTTTGGGGAGATATTTGTAAGATGATGATATCTCTATCAATAATAAATGGAATAAATTACATAATTTAGTAATATTCGTTGAGATTTATCTAACATTGATTTGATGTTGTATTCATTTTTTTGGGTTGTCATTGATAATGAAATACCTGATAAAGTTATTACTCTTAGAAGGAAGTTGATGATTTCTAATGCAAGTGCATATCTTTCTATGTCAATGGTCGATTAGCATGTACAATTTGATTGGTTTTTAAGTCTTATTCAATAAATGACATATTTGTGCAAAGATAGAAGACAAAAATTCTAACAAACTATGATGAAATTTACTTGAATGATATAATTATATACTTACATTTTTAAAGAAGTATGATAGTACATGATTTACGCGTGGACGTAGAGGAGGGCCCACTCTCAAGAAATGCTAGAAATGATCTATTGTATTTCTATTTATTTTTAATTTAGATTGCATGAGTTATAGTATTCAGTTTGGAGACATATTTTGTAAAATGATGATCTCTCTACTAGTAAAAAATGGAATAAGTGAATAATTTAGTAATATTCATTGTGATTTATGTAATATTGAATTGTTGTTGTATTCTTTTTTTGAGCTACTTGAGTCATTGATTAAAAAATGTTCGAGATAGTTGTTACTCCTAAGTCAAAACTCATGATTACTAATGTGAGTGCATATATTCAAGACATTGACCATCCTCACAATCAACAAGTATAACAATTGTGTATTCACATATAATTTTTGAGAAATTGAATCATTCCTAACTAATTTTTTCTCCAACGATTTGATTTCTCATATTAGAGATATATTTTGTAATTTGATATTAGATTAACATGTATTATTCGGTTAGTGAATTATTTGTGCAAAGATAGAAGATAGAAATTGTTACAAACAATTATGAAATTTACCTTAACGACATAATAATATAGTTACATTTTTAAAGAAACCTTGTAGTAAATCACTTGCACCTGGAAGGACAGGAAGGTCCACTCTCAAAAAATGTTGGAAATGATATCTTATATATCTATTTATTTTTTTATTTACTTTGTATGAGCTATAGTTTTGTGTATACATTTTGTAAACTATTAATCTCTATATTACTAATAAATGTAATGAACTTCGTAATTTAGTAATATTCATTGTGATTTATATAATATAGATTTGTTGTTCTATTTATTTATTTTAGGTTACACGAGCCATCAATTAAGAAATGTCTGAAGAGGTTGTTACTCATATGCCAAAGATCATAATTGTAATGTAATTGCATATCTTGAAGACATTGAACATTCTCACAATCAACAGATATAACAGTTGTATATATTGATATTATTTTTGAGGAATTGAATCATTCATGGCTAATTTTCTTCTGCAAAGATTTGATTTCTCAGTTGGGGGATATCTTTTGTAAGTTGATGTTCAATTAACATATAGCCATGTACAATTTGGTTGACTTTCAAGCCTCATTCAATAAGTGACTTATTTTTGCAAAGAGGGAAGATATAAATTTTTACAAACCATGATAAACTAAAAATTTACTTGAATGATATAATAATATAGTTCCATTTTTAAATAAGTCTTGTACTGGATCATTTTTGTATGGATAGATAGGAGGGCCCACTCTCAAAAAATGTTGGAAATAATCTCTTGTATTTCTATTTATTTTTTTGTTTAGTTTGTATGAGTTATAGTTTTTAGTTTGAAGATATATTTTGTAAGTTGATGACCTATCTATAAGTAATAAAAGGAATAAACTACATAATTTAATAATATTTATTGTGATTTATGTAATATTGATTTGTTGTTGTATTCATTTTTTTGGGCTAAATGAGGCAGTGATTAGAAAATTCTCAAAAGGTTGTTACTCTTTAGAGGCAAAAGCTCATGATTGCTTATGCGAGAGCATATTTTCAAGAGATTCAACATTCTCACAATTAGCAAGAATAAAAGTTGTGTATTTTTTGATAATTTTTGAAAAATTGAGTCATTCATACCTAATTTTTTACTCCAAAGATTTGATTTCTCCATTTGGAGATATTTTTTGTAAGTTGGTGGATTAGAATGTAGCCATTAACAAGTTGGTTGACTTTCAGGTCTCATTCGATAAGTGAATTATTTGTACAGAAATATAAGAGAAATTCTTGCAAACCATGATGAAATTCACTTAAATAAAATAATAATATAGTTCGAGAATCATCAATGAGGAAATGTCTAAAAAGTGTATTACTTTTTCTACGCCAAACCTCATAATAGCTAGTGTGAGTACATGTCTTCAAGACATTGAACATTCTCACTATCAACAGGTATAAAAGTGTGAGTCCAGCCTAGGTCCTGTCTTGGGCCTCTTGATTTGACATGGTGACATGTTAGCATATCTATGCTTAGACGTACTCAAGCCAAATTGGTGCAGGGCACCCTAGCAATTTTGGTCCAATGATGTCAATAAGAGTTTAGTTTAGGTTTTTGTCATTTCATGATGTAATAAGGTGCTTTAGGACCATATTTGATGTACTTAGTCATGTAGGATCCATATGTGAAGTCTTGTCAATTTTGGAAACATTTTGCAAAAGTTGCAATGTTGTTTTGTGTATTTTTGGATTTCATTGGAAGACCAACGGTCAAGAGTTCAAAAATCAGTTAGGGATCGTTGGTTTCTACCTTTTTGTGATGGTTGCACTTATATATTGGCCTCTCAAACACGAGGAAAAGGTTATTGGTTCAAAAATTTGAGGAAAGGCAATAAGAGTTGTATCATTTTCCTGCATTTTCTCTAGTCTTCTTCTGTTGCAACATTTATTCTGTATGGATATGGAAAGATTGTGACTCAAGCCTAGATTTATTTGAAAGATCATTGAATTACCTTTCAATTGGTACCAATTTTTTGAGGTTTCATTAAGTTTTGAGTGTTTTACAAGCAAATCTTTGAAAACTGCCCTGAAACCCTTGTTTTGAAGGTTTGAAGCGAAGATATATGAATATGTCACCATTCCATCGTTGAAGTCTTGCCAAAATCGGTGGAATGGGTGGTCTAAGGGTGCTCCAAATTGGTTTTGAAGGGTTTGTGCAAGAGATTGTGATGTCCCCATCTAAACAATCAAAACATGATAATGCCCACTCTAAAATAGGATTTAATAATAGATAATAATACAACTAAAATATAAAATATAAATATATAACCAAATAAATGAATAGAATGAACTAAATAAAATCTTAATAATTATAATAAACAAAATTTAATATATAATTCATATTTATTAATATTAATTTTATATTTGCCCGTGAATGGGCATTATTGAGTGAATCCGAGTAATGATAAGCGGATTAAGGAAGGATGGTGTAAACCAGAGGAGAGTAGGATTAAAATAAACTTTAACGGAGCTTTGAAGGGTAATCCAAGACCGTCAGGTATTGGATTTGTGGCTTGAGATTGGCAAGGAAACATTCTAACATTTGGAGCAAAACGGATAGAGGATGGGATGAATAACATAGTGGAGGCAGTGGCGGCTTTAATGACAGTTCAGTTCGGAAAGAGCTTTGGGGTATTCTAAGCTTCATATGGAAGGTGATTCTCTAATCATCATTAATGTGATTATTGCGGGTGGATGTCATGTGTAGCACTTGACTAAGATGATCTCAGTAGTACGGAATGAGCTAGCTCAAGCTCAACAATTTTGTGTAGGTCATGTTCGATGATCAGCAAATGACATTGTTGACACCTTGGCAAAGTGGGCGGTTGGATTTGAAAGAGTTGGGGAAGTATGCGATAAAGATTTGCGTATCATTCCTTTGGATGAAATTTGAGGTGGCTCTTGTTTTCATGAATGTGACATTTATGAGACTATAAGGGAAATTATACCGTGATGGAACTTCGCATGTGTGGGTGGCACTATATTGGCAACTAGTTGTAGTCGTGTCATTCTCAATTCGGTCTGCAACAATTTGAGGTGGTGAGATAGCATGGAGACAAACTTTCCTCTATACATAGACATACCGCAAGCTGCTTTCTTTGGGTTAGTTTCGCCGCTACTTATACTGTGATGGAACTTCGCATGTGTGGGTGGCGTTATATTGGCAACTAGTTGTAGTCGTGTCATTCTCAATTCGGTCTGCAACAATTTGAGGTGGTGAGATAGCATGGAGACAAACTTTCCTCTATACACAGACATACCACAAGCTGCTTTCTTTGGGTTAGTTTCACCGCTACAGATGAAGCAGCTTTTCAAGATTAAGGATGATGAATTCATCCATTTAGTGGAAATGTTGTTTGGAGAGGTTTTTCTTGATGCAGGACATAGATTTCGCTCAAATATGGATGTGGTTACCATGGTGGTTGCATGGGGGCTTGAATTGAGTGACTCCACGAACAACATTTTGTGGGTGGTGAGGTCAATTCGGGATGATGAATGGTTAGTGGGGCTGAATTCGGTACTGGAATGAGCTTTTCCAAGGGCAGGATTTGATGTTGGTGAATGCTTCGAGAACCCTAAGATGGTAGAGTTGCACGAAATCATTCCTTTCATGCATTGGCCAATGAGGTACAACAGAGATGCACATCGAGCTGAGGCCTTAATTGCATGGGATTCCCTGAAAAATCTCCTCTGACAGAGGGAAATCATGGGTGGTGGAGTCATGGTTCCGATGGGCAATGTGGGTGGTGAGGATGGAGAACGACAAAGGGGGAGGCGACGAGGAAGAAGAGCTAGAGTGCTATGATTGGGGAATGTGTGGGTGACTGTTTTTTGGCAACTCTACATGATGATCCCCAAGGTCTTGTTTAAATGAGTTTGCTTGGAAAATGTAATGCGAATTGGTCTACATGATGATCCCCAAGGTTCCTTTCTCTATATATGTAATGTGAATTGGTCTTGACAGTCCTTTGGTTTAATTTCATACATTATGTAATGGCTTTGGCTGGAGTTTGTACATTTGTAAAGGTGATTAGAGTTTGGTTTGTAGAATCGAATGTCTCTCACGACTGCAATGATAAACTTATAAGGCATTGAGAGGGGGGGTGAATCTGCAAGCAAAAACTTAATAAATCTGATAACACCTTTCACCAACTTGAAAATCAATAAGCATGCAAGAAATATAACCACATAAGCAAACATCCAATAAAGCATGCAAACCATAACACAATGATTTTTCATGTGGAAACCCAAATGGGAAAAACAACAGTGGGAATTAGTACCCACAAAGATCTACCAACTACAATAAAGAGATCTGACCGATTAAGGTCTTACAACAACCCTATTAGGGGCACACATGGTTAAGAGTGTTTTAGCCCGACTAAGAGCTATACAATAAGGCATGTTAGGAGCTACCCACGTTACTCGGATTTACAAACACAAGCTAATGTGTCACCCTGTTAGAGGATTTCACCTTCAGACCTACTAGGATCCTACCATACCTTGTTAGGAGTGACCTTGTTAGAGGATTTTCTTGCTGCAACTATTAGGAAGACAACAAGTTCAATTGGTCTGAAATTAGCACCTACATGCCTGATTAGATCCGCTTCTGCTCAACTTCTATCACCAACTAAACATCAAACCCTAACTTCTCCTTCCACCGCACGATCAAATTATCTCTCTTGATACTTGAAATCATAAAATTTGCATCTCCTTATAAAGAAGTCGACTAAGAACCTTGGAACAATTCCCTAGGTTCATTGAATGTAGTCACTTTTTACATTTTCCTACTCATTACACTTTTCTTATGTTGGCAAAACAACTCACAACTCAAAAACATAACAATAAATCTACCGATTACCGATCAAACTAACTCTGCTATACCGGTTCTCTGTTCTTCTTGACTGTGACTGGCAAATCCATCATAACTTGCTCAATACATTGAATCTTCTAACGCGGTTTGGAACATAGGTGCATGTTCCTGTCTCCAACAATCCTGTAAAACCGCAACGTCTAACTCTTCTCCAATCGTCCGTATCGGTTGCTTGAGCATCGCTCTCTTCCTGTTTACTGGTTGACAGCAACTTAGCAGTTTTATTGTCTAACTGGTTCCACTACCGGTTAGGCTATACAGGTTGGTCTAGATGACCTAGATGACTAAACAAACATGGTTGCCATCAATGACAACACAAATAAAGTCATCAAACAACCTATTACAACAATATCATCATCATCAAGCTAACATTTATTGGTACACTCTCTTTTTGCATCTCTTCCTTCTTTGGTGGATCTGTGGTTTGCACATCATCAATTTGTGCATTGTCTTGTGTCTCTATCTCCTCTTCATCTTTACCGATTGGAATGACTTCCGATAACACTGGTTGTTCTTCAGTAACAGTAGGAACTGATGTAGGAACTAATGTGGTGCCACCTTCTAGTTCTATCTCTGTTAGAGTATCATCTGGTATCTGATTAATTTCAAAAACATCCAGTAGTTCACCTTCAATTACCAATGCTTCAAAGAGTTGTTCTTCCTCGGAAGAATCTATCTCTTCCAGTTCCCCTTTTTCAAGTCCTAAAAAAATTTTCAAAACTTCCTCAATCTCATCTTGCATCGACTGGGACTCACCAATAAGCAGTCTAGTTAACCTCTTTTTGGTATGAAATAATGGTTTGAATTTGAAAGAATTTCCTATACTTCCTCCTTGGAAGTCTCCGGTTGTAAATGCATAAGTACATACTGTATTATTTCTTTATCCTACTTAATTGCAGTTTGCCATCTAGCTTCCAATTTGCTATACAAAGAATCAAGTATCTGTCCTTGTAATTCAATCAATGCTTTGCTATAATGATTCATAAACCAAACAACTAAATCTTCAATTTGTTTATGCTCTTCCTCATCAAAATCGTTATAGTGCTTATGTACACCAATCAATATACCATACTTCCTTATATTCTTCAACAAGTTCTCAAGTACAGTAAGTTTAGTTACCTATGGCTTAACTGATTTGATAGTAGGTGAACCAACCACTTTAGACTTCTTGCCACTTGCCCTCAACTCTTTCTTGCTACCTTCTGATTCAGTTTCCTCTGCTGCAACCTTAAAAACTCTTTGTGCTTGTTCTTTCTTTCTTGTTCATGTAGCCTTTATGACTTCAGGTGCTTGAGGCTCATCTTGTTTTGCTTTTCTCCTAATTTGTATCTTTGGAGGAAGGGGCTTCTCCTTCTTGACATTTGTACTCCTAGTTTGTCTACCGGTGGAGACACTAAAGGTTCATGTCTTGCTTCAAATCTGGTTCTTGCTTCATCAATCATCTCCTTTGTGAAACTTTGTGCAACAGCAAATTCTTCAACCTCTTTCCTGACCTTTTTGGCCACTACCGGTTTGACCAATTCAGCATGTACCTGTATCGATTTCTCTTTAAATGTACCAAATCTAGATAAATTAGAATCTACCAGCTTAGATAGGAGGTGGTCAACATAAATAATCAAGATATCTGCTTCTACCTCATATCCCATAGGCATGACCCATGAAGTCCTTGGATCTATAACCTCCATCTAACAAGTGTCGGTATCAACCATAAAACAAATAGTCTTCATACCTCTTCACTATATGCTTTGGTATCTTCTCTCTAGCATGCATTTTCTTCTGGAAATCCTTGAAGTATCCCCAAATAGTCGTTGTGAATTCATTGCCAAGCATCTTAATGTTGTTTTTGATTTGCAAGACTGCCGATGTATCCTCAGACCATTGGATATCACCTATACCGGGAAAAAAATTTTGGAAATAGAAAAACAATCCAATAATCAACTGACCAAACTTGAACTTTTGTCGCTTGTCCTTCTTAATTGATTCAAGATTCAAAATCAGTTGTGCTCTCAAGGCCTCTACTAGGCCTTAATCAACAAAACCGGCAAGGATAGAGAAACCGGTAAACTACAAAGTGAGTTGTAGTGGGTTAAACCGGTAGTGCTAGAACCTGCAAAAAGGCAGAGAAGGAGTTGCAGTGCAGTGCAAGCAGTTGAGGAGATCTGGCAAGCCAGAGAACAGTGCAGAGTTAAACTGGCAAGCTAAGAACCGATAGCGATCGAAGAGTAGTGAGCAGAAAGTAGAACCGATAGAGAAGAAGAAGAGGCTAAACCGGTAAGGTTACAGCAGAAAGTGAATCGTAGCAGGAGATAAGGTTGCAGCAGAGAGAAGGTGAGCAAAGAACTGGCAGAGAATTGGAGTGAGGAGATCCGATGGAGAGATTTGCATAAGAGTTACAAAGATCTTTTGTAACAAGGATATTACTTTTGTATTTAATATATGTTATTGTAATCACTAAGTTGGAGCTCAATGCAGGGGTTGGTGCTCCTTGGATTGGTGCCCTAAAATCAAGGGTTGGTACTCCTTGGGTTGGTGCCTTAAAGTAGGAGTGGTACTACTTGGGTTGATGCCCTAAATGTTGTAACCGAGTGTTTCATTGTAAGGCTAGATTGGAGCAGTAGTCTCCAGCAACATTTCTCACCGAGATTTTTCCCATCTTGGGTTTTCCTCATACATATGGTGTTATGTGATGTCCCTTTTATGTGTGGTGGCATTTGTGTTATCCTCGCATCTAACCGATATGTCTGTTTTATGTTAGATTAATTAACCGCTATACACACATAGGATAAAAAAGGGTTAAGTTTGAAAATCATTGATTCACCCCCCCTCTCGGTGACACCTAGTGTTCAACACTCGGTCCTTTCATTGGCACTTAATTGGTGGCCAAGGGCCAAATTTTGCTAAGGTTCGATTTGGAGATCATTGGAGACATTTTGGTGTTAGGAGTCTTCATCAATTTTAATACGTAAGAGCTGATTGCATCTATCATTTTCTGAGTTCTCATCTCAGGTGATACTCAGACTTTACATCAGCTGGAGGAATGCCACAATTTTGTCCATAGGGCCCCATTGGTGCATCGATTTCACCCCCAAACTGGAACTCTCTCTTTGTGAGGAGTCAACGATGATTTTTGATGGTTGAGAGGGGGCGTGGAAGCTGTTAATTATTTATTAGTCTGAAGATATCAGAACAGGGGCTAGAAGAAGGCCACAATTTGGCAAAAGGAAGGTCTCTCTCCATTTGGTATTTCTTGCCTCTTCAACAATCACCTTGGGCGATTTTTATAATCAGGTTCTTTATGACTTGTATTTGATTTCAATGCCAAACTAGTTTCTCAGAGGTACTGGTGTAAATGGTAATATTTTGGCAGATATACTTATTGTTGTAAACCAAAGATTGAAATTTGCATACAATAAAGGTGTTTCAGATTTGGCGTCATATGTTAAGTCTTCATATCCACCTATGAGATGCATATCAATTGTTTGACAAAATGTCATTAAGCTGTAGATGAAGATTTGCACTTGCATTAGTTATGTATTGTCTTATGTAGCGTAGTCAATCTATTTTCAGTTTAAGCCTTTGCATCTATATGTTCAAATTCACAAAATAAAAACAATCAAATTGATACTTCATTGGCATTAAACAACCACAAAGCAATCAGAACTTGACAGAAAGATTAAGGGTTGTTGAACAACTGTTCGACAATATTCCTTGAGTCAAAATTACCATTTCTCAGTCATACAACAGCAAGGGATATTACATCATCTTCATCAATAAACTTGAAAATACTTAAGTTGCAAGTGCAGCTGCAACTTCTAGATGAACCACCAAGACCATCTAGGGGAGGTTTTGTCCCCAAAACCAGTATTTTCAAGTTGATTTTTGTCCTCAAGAAAATAAAATATGAAAACAGGTTCTCTCAAACGTAAGAGCAAATATCATATCATACCCAACCTCAACAATGAGCTCAACCTCCTTTTATAACAATCTAGAGGAGATAAAATAATAATTTCCCTTTGTTTCGTCCAAAAGCTCTTTTTTTCAAAGTTAATAATAATTCACTATGTACAAACTACAAAGACATCCTTGTACCAAAACGTCCCCCTGAAGGCACAACTTAAAACACTTTTTAATAATTAATTATTATCTTTTCTATTTATCCTCCCTAGGACAACATAAGTTATAATTATTTAATAAATTAATAATCATCCAAGTTGCAGAAAGCATCAAAGTGAGATAATCATGAATTCTTGACCGTACCATAATATTTGTGAGGACTTAAGATGATGAACTGAAGCAACTTGGTGTTTTTCTAAAATAGCATGCTTCTCAAAGAAATTTTGAAGGCTCTTAAAAGGACAGAATCACCTTTTGAAAGCATCATGAAGCTTACCAAGACCACCTCAACTCACTACCAAGAACAAAATCATTGCTTTATCAATCCTATGCTCTCCAAGAAAGTTTAATTTCTCCCTTTCTCACTAATTACCTTACGGGAAAACTCAGAAAACAGGCTAATTGTTCTCCAACTGATTATGCTTGAGAAGGGGACATTATAATTTTATCATCAACCAACCCTCATCATAGTTTTTATCAAGACTAGAATATTGTCCCCAAATGGAAAGTTCACTGAACTGCCTCTTCCAAGTGGATTTTGTGCCACTTTGAAAGACACTTTCTTCTTGCATTCTTCACTGGATTTGCATCCTAATCTTCATCATTATTCCTCATCTACTCATTCTTCATCCTTTTGCATAGCTTGCTAATTATCAATCTCATTTGTTGTTATGTGCAATCACTCATAACCACCCAAAAGAAAGTTGTTGCATGTTCCTATGGTGCACCAACACAGATATTCACCCTTCCACAATTTCATTTCATCAATTTCTTTGTCTGATTTCTACTCCATGCTAGCTGCAGACCTTCATGCATGTTGAAAGCAACTACAACTTGTTAGCCCATGATTGCACTTCCTTATTCATGACCTGTTACTGTTTTTTGTTATTTCACGACCCAACTATGTCCTCAATCCACCATGTTTGTGTACATCCTTTATTAGTTTTGTGTATTTTTGTAAGCTATTTCTCTTCTTAATTTTTGTCCTTGAACCAATAATTTCATTCTTATCATCACTAAATGGATATTCTTTAGTCCTAGATATTTCAATACCTCATTGCCTTGTTCCACTCACTTCACTTTGTATCCTGCAGGTTTCTTGTCCACAATTTCTAAACTGCACCAGATAATTCATCTTAGTATACAAAGGATGTTTGCCACAAAGTAAGTTTGACTTTCATTTGTGCAAATTTCTCTCAACTAGTTTATCCAAAGAGTGTTTTTTTTACAACAGCAAGTTATTGTCACATCCCTATAGTAGGCATACATTAATAAATCAGAATAAATAAGAATAGCTAAAATTGAGGGCTTCGAAAAAAAATTAAAAGAGGTATGGCTTGACATGTGAGAAACCAGGGAACACAGTAAGGGCATCGATCAATGCATCAAAGTGACTATAAAAAGTTTGGTGGACATGGGTAGCAGGGAACTGTAAATGGATTTGACATAAATTTAATAAAAATTATGGATCTTGATTAACAATTTTTGGGTAGGAAAAAGTGAAATGAGCAGCCCATCCTCTACATTGTTGTCCTTATTGCCTTCTTTGTATGGTTGATCTACAGTACAAGGGTAGGTTTGCTATATTTCTCTTCCTAATGAAGGGAGAGATGATGGAGAATGTGGAGCAACAGAGCAAAATGAGACAAGAATATTTGAAAAAAGAAAATTTAGGCAGTGTATGGTGTGAGAAAGAGAATAGAAAGGGAACTAATCACTTGTAGAAGTTGAAGAATGTAGAGTATAGAAGGCCCCATTTTATTGCTGCCCACTAGCTTGACAGGATTTTGTAGGAGTCTCTGAGAAAAAAGAGTGGTATGAAAACAAAAAGAAGGGGCTATGAGTGCAAGTAAGTTAAGAGACGAAAATTATAGGACCAGAAAAATGCCTAAGGAGGCTGCCAAGCAGCGTTCTCATGCAATAATGAACAGTGTGTGAAAGACAAAGAGTAGATGGGATGTTTAAGGGAGGGAGAGGCCAGAGGTAGGATTTAAGGAAGATCCCAAGGGGAGCAACAAAATGCCATAAAAAGAAGGGGCAGCAGAAGAAGGCAAAAAGGAATGTTGCCAAAACATATATTCAACCTTCAACAGAAAGAAGGCCTATGTCATGCAAATAAGATTTCTAAAGAACAAGGAAAAGAAGGAGGATTTTGCAGAGAAAAGGTAATCCAAGGCAATGGAAGGCAGATTTCAACATCCAAACTGGAAATATCTTCAATATCATCTTTGGACCTAAGTGTACTCCTCCTCGAGTACTCTCCTAGAGTAGTATTAAGTTCAAAGATATGAGATATCCACTACTGCAATTGAAAATATTAATCTAGGATGGTTCTAAGATGTTTAGGTAACAGCTTGCCTATAGCTATTACTAGTAAGGGGATATCAAGTGACATCTAAAATAATAAAAAATAACAATCCCTCTTCCCCTACACATATGGTACAATTATATGCAAAATGTGGAAGCTTAGACAAGGCACATGAGCTGTTTGACAAAATACCTCCAAGAAATGTGAGCTCAAGTAATGCCACTAGGGCAAGGTATGTCCTAAATGGGTTGCTAAAATGGCATTAGAAACTTTTAATTAGATGAAAACCAGCCTCCTACTTGATTGCGCTCAACCTAAAGCTTGAGAAGAGGGTACGGATACCTAGCAAAGCATGACTAAAAACAGATTTCTATGAGATGCTGTAAATGGCAAAAGTCAATTCCTATCACTGCCACCTTTACAGAACGTATGAGTAGAATTCAATAAAGAAGGAATTTATACCCAAACTCTCTCTTGAATACATTCAAAATGTTATATTTTTCTTGTAGGTTCTATAGCATGAAATTCTGAATTATCCAATTTTGTAGCTGAAAATTATTAGCTCAAGATGATCTATGATTATGTGTGAAAGGTTGGGTAATTAATAAATTGAATAATACCTTTTCTTGTTCTTACTTGTGATGCAATTTTGTTTGCAAGTGTAAGAATGATGTGACTTTTCGTAAGGTTTTCCATATATATCTAGACCACAAAATAGAATGATATTAAATGAAATGAAAACTATGCATTACACGCATTTGGAAATCAAAACCTAGAGGTAACTAATATCTAGTATGGTTCTCAAGGCTTGATTGTTAGAATATTTCATATGTGAAAGTTGGGATTATGAGAAATTCATAAATCAAGAATTTTTAACCAAGGGTTAATTATTTGAATGTCCAAGTGTTTGGAATCTTGAGTAGACAAAGGTGGAAGATAATATAGGATTTTACCTTGAGCTCATTATATCTCTTTGTTCACACTTTGAGTGAAACAATGTGGCAAAGAAGTCTAGGTCAAATTTATAGTGGTAAGATCACCTCATAATATGAATCAACAATAAAATATACATAATAGGAGCCTTGGCTTGTGGTTGCATAATAATGTAAGTAATTAGGACTCCATCTAGTGGCACTAGAACCACACTTTAATAAACATATCTTTAATGTTGTAACTTGGTACTTTTGGTAATCCACTTTGGATTGGAATGTAAAGGCCTTTTTATATGACTAAAAGATGTCTTTTGACTTATTAAATATAAGAACCTCAATATTTGATCTACTATGTGCATTTGAAGGAAAGGTATTATAGCTGTATTGGACTATATTATCATTTTGTGCTAAATGCAAGAGAATTGCCACTTAATATTGATGATGTTGATAGGTATAATTTTTGTATTTGGATTCCAATTTGACCATCTATCCTAAGACACTATCATCTAAGGTGTGTCATTAAAATGGGGCAAATTTTCATGCCCAACTATGTACAAAGATGGTTGATAATTGCAACCATTGTATGTAGAGGTAGTTCAAAAACCTTATTTCTAGTAATGCCCACTTTAGCCCACTGAATTGATTCAATAAAGTAAGACCATATATGCTTGTGTTATGCTTTGTTTTCGTGATCTTCCTTTGTTAAGCCAAAATTTTATTTGAAAGTTGGGAATTCCCAAGGATATACCTTGTTGATTTATGTGAGCAAATGGTTGTGTGCATTGTGTAGGCAGTGCAAGATTTTCATCTTAATAATTGAATCCAAAGAGGACTGCATGGGCCTTAAATCATGTTTAGAGGTGGGTAAGTAGGCAGTTCTTGGGTGTAGGATGCCCCTATCACCCAAGTTGGCAAGGGAGGGTATGGAGGGTCGGGGTTGTTCCTATACTTGATTGTGTCTCCCTCTTTAGTATGCTTCATCATGATGCTCAAATTCATATCAAATGGCAGTGATCTCACCTTCCAAATAATATGTCCCTACTATATAGGTTGATCCATTAAGAGGCAACTCATTGTCATCAAGCTTACCTACTCCAAGATTTGTGGTATTTGGCTTTTCAAAATCTACTCCAATCTTGGATGAACTTTGAGAGTCATTGTCAGCAAGGTCTGTCCTAATGTGAATGTGTGATAATGCCTCTAATCTTATCTGAATTAAAATAACTGAAGTTATGTGTTGAACAACAAGGCCTTGTGTCTTGGATCATTGAAAACAATGAAAAGTATAGAAGACTATAAGTTGTCCTCAAAACCTAGTGATCTCTATTCTTCTAGGAAATAAAGGGGTGATAAACTTGGCCCTAACATGGTTATGAATGAGTTACGTAAACCTGTAACGTGCATTTAATGATAATGCCAAGATAAGCCAATAGGATCTAATGATGTGAACAAACCTTATTATGGATGGGCGATTTGCTTCCTCTAAATATGTATCTCTTTTCTTGTTGAGTTCAAGACAAAGTTCCTTGTGTTTGCCTATGCCATCTGTAGGCGATTAATAGTAAGTATTACCAAAACAGTTGGGTGTTTTCCCTTGTATATGTCTAGTGGAGAAATGTATGATATGATTTATAAACAATATATACAGAATATTATGTACTCAAAAGTAGGATATTGTTTAATATTAATGGTCTAATAAATAATGTGTTTCCACATAACAACTAAATGAAGTTAATGGACTTTGATTACTTATGAGTAGTATTGTTTATGTTTGCGTTCATATAAGACCAACTCGTGTGGATTTAATGTGATTCTTATGTGTTTGTAAAATCTGAGCCAAGACCTATTGACTCTGTGTGTAGATTTATGCATCACTTCCTATGGCATATAACTAGGTCAACTTGACCAATATTTGTGAACCCTTGTGATGTGTGAATTATGTGTACTTGGCGATAAGATGACACTACATGTTTGAATTGAGTCTAATATAGTTGTGTATGGTTAGTTGTCACTAATATTGTGTAGGTGATGGATGTTAGGTGTAATCTATTGTTTCTTAGTGATTAGCCGACTTTCACCAATAGCACAAAGGTGAAGGATGCCAAGAGCTATCTATGATATGATGCAAGCATGGTCTAGCCCATTGTCACCAATACTGTGAAGGTGATGGATGCCAAGAGCTAATTGTCATATCTTAATGTCTAGCCAGTTTTTTCCAATAGCGTGGACGCAACGGATGTTAGGACCTACCTATGGTATGATAAGGCTTAGCCAGCTTTTGTGATTACCATGTAGTGGTAGATGCTAAGAGCTACCCCATGCCAGGTTGGACTGACTTTCTCGAATGGCATGGAGGTGATAGATGTCAAGATTCACCAACTCAAAAGGTTCAATCAGTTGTGGAAGTCTTAATAATTGCCTTATGAGATATGTGTCGTTACACTTGCACCTTATCCAATGATGATTATAAGTGGTATGAGATGTTTGCCCATCATTACAGCTGATGTGGAGAACTAGGGAAAAGATTGGGATCCGTAATGTACATGGGATGCACCGACATACCCTTTTCTAGTTGGGATGCACCGACATACCCTTTTCTAGTTGGGATGCACTCAAAGGGTAAGTGTTAGTGAACCAAGTAAATCAAAAGATACATGCAATAGTGTTGCATCCACTTCTTGTTGTTATTTGGTCACTTTGATTTGTAAGTCAATCAATATATACTTTGTGTAAAATGGCCTCAAATATGGTGCATGTCATGATATTTATGTCCTTGCCAATGATGATTAGCATGGGATGCTTGCTAGTCATCATAGATGACAATAGATTGGAAAAACACTAGGACCCATGGCATAGTATGGGATGGATAGACATTCCTATTCTACATGGTATATACTTACAAGCTTATGTAAGGTTGCGTCTACTTTCCTTTGCTAGCTGATCTCTATGTGTACTTATGAGGTTGTTAAGTTACTCAAATTGTGTTTATCTGTTTGGTGCTTTAGCTAGTCACACTGTTAACAATTTGTGATGCATGCATCAGTTACTGTACCGTGTATATGTGATGTAAGAGTGCCTTGTTCACACTATTAGTTTATTGGGAATTTTGAAAACTTTGTTTGCATGAAGGAAGGTACAGTTCAATTGCTAAATGGACCATTTGACAAATATCATGCTAAATAGAAAGTAGTCATGGAAAAATGAAAAAATGAATGGATCAAACTAGTTGAACAATCAGTCCCTATGTAACCCAAATCACAATCACGGACTCTAGTTGAATGGCATGTTCAATGCCTACTACAATCTACAGAGAAAGTTCCTTAAACAAATATACCCTCTCTGAGAACTTCACAATTATATAGATGATAGCAATAATATCTAATACAACAAAAACTTGCATGGCAACCACCTCACATCAAGTAGCAAAGGAACTTACTTATTCGACTGTCATTCATTATGTTAGCATGCAAAAAAGCTATTTTAAAAAAGATTATTAATTCTTTGAATCTTTAGTAGTTCAAAATTAATGAGTTTCAAAAGGATGAAAGAGCTAAACTGATCGTGATTTTTTATGCACCTGGAGAAGGAAATGTACTTTACTAAAAGAAGACTGTAAAATTGGATGATATATTTGAATCAACCATAATGTTTATGGAAAGCACAGATGGCATTGAGAGTAAGAAGAATAGTTGATATTGCTGGAAGAATCACTCTATGGTTGAGAAGTACTTGAACAGTTATTCTAAAGATTGCTTTAACGGCAATCTTTTTCATTGCTTTAACATAAATTAATATATCCATAAATGCTAGTTCTTTTACAAGCCTAAATAAACAAGAGTGATACATAATGCCACAAATCTATCAATGTTAGTTTGTTTACATGCTTGGACAAATTAAAGGCAACATCACGATAGACTTCAGAAAAGTTTCATTAGATCCATCAAGGAAACACTTTAGGAAGCAGAAAATGAATAATAATAAAAATCCACAAACATATTATTGTTGATCCATTGTTTTAGATTTCCAATATACAAGATACAACATATGAAAAGACTTTGCTAAATAGATGAAAATCCTTATGATTTTCGTGCTCACCTAAAACAATTTTTAAAAAACAAACATTTTTTTATATAGGATTAAACAGAAACATTCAAAACAAGTTAACCTACGAAACCCGGGGACGCGTCCCCTACCTGAAAACCCCCGTCCCAGTCCCGGGGACGTTTCGGGGACTTGGGGACGGCCAGGGGACGTCCCCCCCCCGTCCCCAAATTGTCAAAATTTTGAGGGGACGTCCCCGAAACGGGGGGACGGCTTCCCTAGCTGTGGGGGACGTCCGTACGTCCCGGGGACGGCTGGGGACGGATTGGGGACGTCCCAGCCGTCCCGGGGACGGCCAGACGTCCCCCACATCTAGGGCTGGGGAAAAATATTAAAATAAAAAATGTCGTATTTTCAATTTTTTTTAATGATGTTTTTTGCGTAATTGAGGGAGTGAAATATCTCATGAAGGGTTTTTTGCCAATAGAAAAATAACACCCGATGCCTATATAAAATAATAAAAGTATTTTTGGCCTCGCGGGGCGCTGCCCCTCGACCCCGCCCTGTATCGTGACAGGGAGCGCGCAAGGGGCGCTGCCCCTTGACCCCGCAAGGGGCGATGCCCCTTGACCCCAAGTTGGGGGCGCTGCCCCCAAACCCCCGTCAAAAAATATAGGGGGGAACTGCGCTGATGGAAGTAGTGAAAATTTAACCTCCGAGTCTGATTAGGCTCCATTATGTATTTTATTTCTTTAATATCTATTATGATATGCATATTGACAATGTGAATGAATTGAAATTCTGAATTATGAGTGCATATTGAGTATTGAGTCTATTGATAATGTTGTATGTTCGATGTTTGCATTCTAAAATGTTTTCATAGTATCATACACATGCTATATCCATGTTTTCATATGAATATAATGTATAGATGCATGCTTTATCCATGTTTTCATATGAACATTTAGAATTTTCCTATATATTTTAAATTTTCCCTATATTTTATACAGCCGTCCCCTTTGCCGTCCCCCCCGTCCCCAAATTTGGGAAAAAAATTTGCCGTCCCGGAAACTCGTCCCCCCGTCCCAGAAACTTGGGGTAACATAGAAGTTAACTGATACTATCAACCCATGAGTTCAATAACACCAATTTTTCATATATTTAAATTATATAGCTGCAACATGATCAGTGAACAGGGCATAGAAACATTTTAAAACAAAAGACAAGACAGGCCTGAAAAAGTTAATGTAAACCTAAATACGGAGTAAAGCTTAACTTCATGATATGAATCTTGCATGTCTGATGTCAGAAAAACAATTATATTATGTGAACTGTGAAAAATAAATAAAACTGCCCACCCAAAGCAACATGAAGTGCTAGCGTGTTTGATGTAATTGATTTTTGTTATCTAAAACAGGACAGTGATACATAGGGTCATGGGGTAACTCTATAACCTACAGCAAGTGCACTGAGCTAAAAGAAGGCTACACACCCATTTAAAATATCATTGTAAAAAGTAGCCAAATATTCATTAAACGTTAATTATCTAAAATGAAAATCCAAAAAATGTCCTGTTCCATCTCTGTGGGTAGTAATAACAATTCAATCTGATGGTGATGACCTGTCAAGGAGCACCTGGAAATCTTCCTTGTCCTCAGAAGCCCTAACTTTCTCCTCCCCCAAGATTTGTAAGGTTTACGCCAGTACTTATTGGGGAGATTGATAACTCGATAAATGAGTGGCTAGTAGATAAGACCAAGGAAATTGAGGATTACAAAGATGGACAAAGAGAGACTCCTAAAATTATAAATGCGATGCATAAGAAGGATCCCAGGTTGTGGCAAATGGAAAAGACATCTTAAGAGAAATCCTAATTTTAGAAGCATTAATAGCAATATTTCACACCAAAATTTGTTCAACATATCATAACGCCCGGTAGGAAGTATAAACAAAAGTGAATTTTAACATAGATATGCAATATTTCACACCAAAATTTGTTCAACATCTCATAACGCCCGGCAGGAAGTATAAAGAAAATAAAATTAACAAAAATTACCCATTGGATTTTAGCTATTGGAAGTAATATGAGATAATAAATACTAAAAAAACTGATATATATTGCCTGGAAGAAGAAGAATTCTGCTTTTCCCATTCCTCTCTCGCCGCCTCTGCTCTGCCTCTCACATTCCTCCACTATTGCCGCTTCTGGTCTGCCTTTCCCATTCCTCCACTATCGCCGCTTCTGATCTGCCTCTCAAATTCCTCCACTGTCACCTTCTCTGATTCACCTCTCCCGTTCCTCCACTATCGCCGCCTCTGATTCACTCTCCCATTCCTCCAAAATTTCTAAGGTTTATGCCGATGCTCATAGCGGAGATTGAAACCTAGATAAACGACTGGCTAGTAGATGAGCCCAAGAAATTGAGGATGACAAAGATGAACAATGGGAGGCTCCTAAAATTATAAATGAAATGCATAAGGAGGCACCAGGTTGTGGTATATGGAAAAGACGCCTTGATAAATCCTAAATTTAGAAGCAATTTTTTTCACACCAAAATGCAAAATGTGTTCAACATATCAGAACGTCCGTGAGGAAGTGTGGAGAAAAATAACATAGACAAAATTTACCCATTACATTTTAGCTATGGGAAGAAATATGAGAGAATCAAAATTAAAAATTGATATATATTGCCTGGAAGAAGAAGAATTCTGCTTTTCCCCTTCCTCCGCCATCACCACCTCTGCTCTGCCTCTCGCATTCCTCCTCTATCGCTTCTGCTCTGCCTCTCCCATTTCACCACTATCACCTCTCCCATTCCTCCACTATCGCCGCCTCTGCATTTCCTCTCCCTTTTTCTGCTGCCATTGTCGAAGATTCATGAAAGATATGCACATCAAATTTCTTCCTCTCACGAGCAAGAAAGCTGTTCGGTTGGATATGGAGAACAATGTTTTAAAATGTCTGATTGTCTTCCCATTAGCTTTTTGCCTTTTTATTATTTTTTTATTTTTTTTGCCCGTTCCAGGTTTCAATTCTTTTTCGAACTTACAATATTAGCGCCAAAAATATGGTATATACGCGCACTTTGCTGCCAAGAAAAAATCTGAATATTAGCGGAGTAAGAGAAATTGGGTGTAAAAAACAAACATCTTCCTCTATAACAATTTAAACCAGCAATTGCACCTTGGTGTGCAATGGGTACGTCGAAGAGGTGTGGAAGATTAATTAGGAAAATTGTTGGTCTATCGGTTGCAAACATTTTTGTAGTACACGAGGTCAAGTGTTAGGCTATTTAGCAAATTATGCTATTTGTAAAAACAAAGTTCTCAATGGAGAAGAGCGGGGTTCAAATCAATTATGCATCCTTCCAAAAACGATAAAAAGAACCTCTGAATCATGAAGACAAATACATGTACTACTAAATTTCCTCTATGTATTAATGCAATGAGGTCATCTTTTCACCACCAATAATGTACTATGTTGGACACCTAGATGTTTAAAGTATCTTTTTGATATAAAATAAAATACAAAATATATTTCCAACAATATTACATAATTCTTTTTGAAGTTCTTCATAGTTTGCAAGTACAACCAACAAGGAGGAGAACAAATAAATAAACCAAATAGCTGTAATTGTGTTGCTTTGGTTTTGTGAACTTTGAACCATTAATCTAAAACAATAACTTGTCCTCCTCCTATAATAAAAATTTTCAACATAATTAATTTACAAAGGAGAAATTGTATGCACACATATATCACATATATCAATTGAATAACATAGAATTTCACGACTCAACAAACTATCAAACCCCCACAATGAGCTATAGTGTTAATTGATTTAAACAAAGATGCATTTTGTTGGTCACTTGATGAATGTGGTTTGATTTGGTGGTAATGATGTAATTACGATTATAAGGATTAAGTGATTGATAGAAATGTATTTAATAAGTTTTGTTAGATTTTATCATTAATTTAGTATTAAACATAACAAAAACTTGATGAATTAGATAGAACTATTTTGTTAGGATTTGAGTTGCAAGTCTTTGTCACTATCAATTGTAGAATCTAATTCTCTAATCATAAATGATAGCATTTTTTTCTTTTTGTGTATTGATATTTTTTCCTTAAAAAATGAATGAATAGTATGGGTAGTGGCTATAGATGATTTCAAGTAATGGATTTTGAGATATGAAGTCGAGATGAACATGGGTAAGTAATCAAAGGTTACATATAAATTTTATTTCTTAAGAATGGGGAAACCACAATTAACTAAATTACTTTAGTTGTCTTTATGAAATATAGTATTATGGGTATTGCAAATGTAGTAAATTCTTTGATATTGTTTTGACTATTTTTAAAAGTATTGATCGTTGTTTTGAATTGTGCTACTTGAATTGTAGTAGTATTGAAATTGTTATTCTTAAGTTAAATTTATACTTCTTAGGACAAATGAGTATACCATTGAATTAATTGTTTCAATTTTCTAGAATGCAAAATATATTTCAGGTATGTTATATCTACTAAGATTAAATTTAGATTTAAATCAATTTGATTGGGAGTTTACATTAACATCTACCTTTGGATAACGTAACATTTGCTTATGTCTAAATATGTACATTCTATTGAGTGCAAGGTTGATTATGATATACCAATGTTTACATGCATAGTAGCATTCACGTTGTTAAGAAATGTAGTAGGTAACTTGTCACTTGAAAATAAATATGTGCACGAATTAAATTTTTTAGGTGTGCTACATGTTAATTGTTATGTAGATACAAGGTCAAGTTGTAAAATGAGATAAATTTATGAGGTAGTATTTAAATCAAATAGATAAGTTGTCCAAAGATAACTTAAAAATATTTAACACTTACAATATGGATTTATAAACAAACTTCTTAAATTATTGCAATGTATAGGTATACTTTTAAAAAAATCAAATATATAAAATTATTTGAAACAATAGCACAAATTTCAATCACCTAAAATATGTTTCCACTTAATAGACAAAAATGTTAGTGATGAGAGATTTCCACAATCCATAGTATAGATAAATCTCTTATCACTAATTGAAACTCCTTGAAAATGGGAACTTTGGTTTCTCTCATTATCCTGATGATGGATCATAGAGTGTGATCCGAAACGTTGATACAAAAAATGACACACAATTTAATAAAATAATAGCTTTATCTAGACAAAAATGTGTCAAATTAAATTTTGCAACACCCAATATGACATTGCATCATTATTGGCAATGTGGTTAGGTTGTACAAAAAAATACTATCCCAATCAAAATGTATTTCTCTAATTTAAATTAGAGAATTCAAATAATTTATTAAAATATTTACATATTTTCCCTAATGCTAAAAGCAAAAAAAAAATTATTTAAATTGAAAAAATCATCACAATAGTTTGAATAAGAAAAAATAAAATTAAACATCTTCAAAATTCATTTTTCCCATTCTCATGCCTAATATTCTTAAAACCTCCTATAGTCCTGAAATCGCACCCAAAGGCTAGACAGTTCCTAATTTCTCATTTATCCCGAACATAAGTGTCTAATCCCCAATGGTTCATAAAGTCAGAAGACAAATTTATGCACTCCCATTTTAGCTAGTTGATCGGTACTTTAATGGGCACCCGGTCAAATATATTTCTAAATATTGAAGTCGTTGGTAGGCATGTCTCCAAAATATGGTTGAAGCTATTTTGGCTCCAAAACAAACCTTTCGTACAGCGTGATAGCGACGTGTTAGTCAATCACAACCGTTTATTGCGAAATCGACGGTTTAAAACGTGCGACTAACACGCGTGTTAGTCAATCCGTACATCCATTTTGGAACCAGAATAGACGCGTCCCCAAAATATGGAGGGCATAGCTCGGCATAGGAGACACTAGTACTCTAGTTGCAAAATATGTATAAAGTTGCATTGAATACTTGTTACATGTGCAAAGTTGCATTCTATACATCAACACATCGAGACCCTCCATGTGTAGCATTGGATTGTTACTAAAGAATGAATGAGAAAACATAAATACAATCGATGGGACGGTGATGACAGAAAGCAGTCAAACGTGATGAACGCACGAAATGTATCCAATCATCTTGAATGTTTTAAGGAGATCTTCCAACCATTGATCTGAACGAAGAGGTCATCCATTCCAAATAAGAACGCCTTCGGCGAATGAAAGACAATTTAAACCAAAGACAATTGTATATATCTATATATAAAATAAACATGAAATATAAAAGTAATTATAAAACTAGCATATTTATATTTTAAGAAATCTAAGTAAAATACGTCTAAAGATATCAAATTTAAAAATATTTAGCATTCATAAATAATAGTAAAGAGTTGGTTGTACTAACATTAACATGAAATCGTTTAATAAATTAATTAGGTTATTTGACGGAAAAATGAAAATATAAATATTTAACATTTTATTTATTGAAACCTAATTCTAATCATCTATCTAATTCTAATTCTAACCTTAACCATAACCCTTATCTAATATTAAATCTAGCCCCAATTGAATCTAGATACTAACCCTATTTAAACCCTAATAACCCTAATCATATCTTTAATTTCAATTCTAAACCTAATCCAACATTAAATCTAATCATCATTGATCGCTAATATTAAACCTATTTAAACCCTAATCTAACATTAACCCTAACCATATATTAATCCAAACTCAAATATTTTTCTTATAACCATAATTGTACCCTACCTCTAATTGAGCCCTAGCCCTAACTCTTATTGAACACTAATCTAACATTAACCCTAACCCTAACCTTATTAACCTAATATTAACCTAATAATATTCAAACCATAATCATAATTAAACCTTAATCCTAACCTTATTTTAACTCTAACCCTAAGTTAAAGATTTCTCTTAAAACCCTAATTGAAGTTCTAATTTCTAATTCTAATTCTAACCTTAATTGTAATTGAACAATAACATCAACACTTTTTGAACACTAATTAAATCCTAACTTAATTGAATCATAGCCCTAACTCTAACACTAATTAAACCCTAGTCATAACTAAAACCTATTGATAACCTTAATTGAATATTAATCCTAATTTAAATAAATACTAACTTTAACACTTATTAAGCTACAACTGAAGTTGAACACTAACCTTAATCTTAGCCCTAACCCATTGAAACATCACCCTAATTTAACCATAATCCAAATCCTATCTCTAATTCTTATTCGAACCCTAGCTTTAACCCTAGTCCAATATTGAATTTAACCCTAATTTAACCATAATACTAAAATTGTTTAGACCATCGTTTGACATTAATCTTAACCCCAATTTAATCCTAACTCTAATTTTAGTTATATCCCAAATTAAACCCCAACCATAACCCTAATTTAAACCTTATCATAAATAAAATAGTTTTCCCTTATTGAATCCTAATCTAACATTAGCCTTAATCCTAACTGGATCATAACCTTAACCTTAATCTAATATTAACCCTAATGTTATTGAAATTGTATTCATAATATAACCCTAATCCTAACTCTAAGTCAAAGATTTCTTCTATAGTCCTAATTGATACCTAATCCTATTTAACCCTAGCCTAACCTAGCCTTAAACCTAACACTTAACCTAGTTGTTATGGCAATCCTTGTTCTATTTTTAATCTTAATTAAACTTGAACCTAAACCCTAGTGCAACCTTAATGCAAATTGTAACTTTGATACCAAAGTTTATTCTATAACTTTTTAACACTAACCCTAACCCTAACCCTAACCTAATGATGTAAGACATTAATTATAACATGTTTATCAAATGTATTGCTAATCGTAGCCCTAATTTAACCCTAACTTTAACCTTAACTCTAAATGAACCATCACACCAAACCCAAGCCTAAACTTGACCTTGACCCAAGCTTTCTCCTAGAATATTAATCCCAATTGTAATAAACTATGACCCTAACCCTAATTAAACCCCAACCCCAACCACAACCACAACCTTGACCTCAAGAACCCTAACACTAACTCAACACTTATCCTAGAACCCTAACACTAACTGAACATTAACCATAACCTTAATCAAAACCCCTAATTAAACCCTCTCTCTAACTTAAACCCTAACCCTAATTTAACTCAAACTCTAATCCTAACCCAACACATGCAAGAATTTAAAATAATGAGGGTTGGGGTTAGTGTTACGATTGGGGATATAACATTATGATCAAGGTCATAACTAATTTTATTTATCCTTTAACCTTAACACTAACCCTAATTTTAATTTAAACTCCATGTATATTATAATTCTAATTCTAATTCGAATTCGAATTCGAATAGGTTAAATATGACCTTAATATTATTAACCCTAACACTAACAAGGTAACCTTAATTAAAATCCAACCTTAATCTTAACTCTAACCTTAATTAACATTAATTTATTTTGTTTTAAAGAAAAAAAATTTCATTAAAATTAAAAATTGAATTGAAATGATATTTTATCAAATTATTTAAAATTAAAGATAATATCTCTATGCATGTCCCAATTTAATTAGAAAGTATAATCAAAATCAGTTAATAATCTATTTTTAAAGCAATTACCATTAATTGAATAGTATAATGAATAACTACCTAATGTGTACTCAATGAAAATTTATTTTCTTTTAAAAAATGAATTGCCTCTATAGAAAGTTATTAAATCATCAAACATAAAATTTAAAATTGAATTAAAAATAATTTATATTAATTGAATAGTGTAATAAATAACTAACTTATGTGTATAAAATGATTTTCTATTTTCGTTTAAAATAAAATTGATTGAGATAGTATAATTTTTAAATTCAAAAAATCTATTAATAATCTATTTTCTAGGCAACTACTATTTATTGGAGCAAAATTGAAAATTCACTACACTGGTTGGCGGTCTACAACTACGCTTGCATCTACGTCACGCATCCAGGGTTTGGAACCAGACTGCAAGGGTCATGGCCTCTGACGTGGGGGAGAGCAAGCGGCCTCCTCCACGTAGGTAAGTTTCTCTTGTCTCTTAGGTGTCTTCTTATGTTTCGAGTCTGCTTTTTCTCTTGTCCTTCCTCATTGTCGCCTACGCTCCTCTCTACGTTTGTGGGTTAACGAGCATTTATGGAGGGCTCGTCCGAAGGCATTTCCAAATCGCACGACAAATCGGGTGTCGAAGATGTGAAAAAGAAAACCTTCAAAGAAGTCATTGCTCAACCGCTTGACGCCATCGCAGAGGGTGCTAGGTTTGTTATTGTAGTTAATGGTGGCCCCCCTGGAAAAGGTAAGGACCCTAACTCTACCTTGGGCTCCATCTCCATCATTCCTAATGATTTAATGTGTAACAAAATAGTTCTTGAAAAGAATAGATTGAAAGATACTGCTATATTTCTTTGTTGTTGATGATGTTGATAAATGTCCGGCTCAAAAATTTCTTGATGACTAGTTTAGAAATGTTTGGAATATCAAATTAGGTTATCATATTTCATTTTGTAGATTAATTCAAAAAGGATTATTCATCATTTTTTTCAAATATCATAAGGCTCAATTGGAAGTCATTAGTAAACAATATTGGATGGTGGGTAAATGTACATTTTGTGCCCTAGGGTGGTCTCCTGAAGTGATCAATGAAGAAATTTTGGCACTTTCGTGCCCTAGGTGGCTTCTGGTTAAGAATGTCCCTCTGCTGCTATGGAGATTCATACCCCAAATGATTGATCCTATTGGCAAGACTATCTGGTTGGATAATTCGGACTCCCTTATACTGCACTTGGATGCTAGGGTTCTGGTTTCGATCAACCCTGGCCTTGACCTACCCAATTCACTAAACATTGAATTAGGGGATGAAATTGTGTCTTGTCCCATTGAAATTCTCGGAGGAATTAATGTGTGCTTCCTCTGCAGAAAAGAGGGACATATTCAGAAGAATTGCCCCATTATTAATCGGCATAAAGGAATGGAGAAGGCCTGCAATGGTGCTAACAATCCTCCACTAGTCCACAGAAACCAAGTGTCGCTTATGGAAAAACTTGACTCCCTGAGTAAAAAGATCAATAGAGTTATGAATGGAGTGAATAATATGTCTCCTGAAACTGATAAAAATGCAAATATTGGGAACTCCAATGAAGTCCCCCCTTCCCATTCTGCAATTTTAGAAGCCCTAAAATAGATGGGTGAAGATCAGCAAGATGGTTTTCAGGTGGTTGGAAAAAACCCTAGGAAAAGGAGAGGAAAAATGCCCAACAATTGGCTTTGGAGAAAATTAGAGCGGCTCACCCTAATAACAAAAATCATAGAGAGGATAAAACCTCTATGGTGAACAACCTAGCCTCGCCTATGGAAGATGACGTGTAGGAAATCCCCCCCAGAAAGGAGATTCTCGAACACGAATGCAACTTCCACCCATGTCAAATTTGTAGCTAATAATTTCAAAGAGAGGGACAGTTTCAGCAGTGAGCTAGGTAAGGGAGGGAGCCCTAGTGGGACATTGAGCTTAAAGGCTACTCATAAGAACTCTATAGATATGGATGTTTCCTATGATCTTGCCTTAACTTGTGTCCCTGATAATGCAATAGGAGCCCCCTCTCTTACAGAATCCACTCCCGAAGTGGTCACCTCCCTTCCCCCTAAGAAGTTTGTTGAAAATGAGGATAACTGTATGATTGAGGTCATTGTTGTTGACCCTAATAGTTGTGATGCCAATCTTAGTAAGCCTTTAACACTTGAGGATGAGACCCTAGGCAGTTGTAATAGTTTGAAGGCACTCGTACCTTGTTCTGAGAATGGAGAGGCCCCCAATCAGCTTGCTCCCAATAAGGATCTATAGCATCCTAAAATTGCGACACTTGCAATTTCGACTGCATTTCGGTCTTCACGATGGCGACGCAACACGCAACCTAGATGGAGACCCCGAAACCTGATTATGACACTAAAAACTGCATTTTCAAGCACCCTGGCCTGAACCTCCTTGCACCCTGCTGTCCTGGGAGGTGGGACCAGAGCGCCCAGTGCCCTGGTCCTTCAGGACCAGGGCGCCCTGGGTCCTATTTTGGGCCCAGTCTCTTTTGGACTTCGGGTCTTTTTGTTTGCAAATTGGAAATTAAACTTTCCTGGTCGGCCTAAGGTCGGAAAAATCAGTCTTGTAACCCTAATTGGCAAGTATATAAACTACATTTTCCTCTCTCATTTGGATAATAAGATGAGATGATGGAAAAAGCGTGGAAACTATACTCAAGCATTCAAGCATTCAAGTATTCAAGCAATTGATCATTTCAAGTCTCCATTCAAGGCTAAGTGTTGCATTCAAGACAAGGATTCAACCATTGAAGAGGAGATCACTTACTACATGCTACATACAACATACAACAATACAACAAACAACAACATCTATACCTTCGCACATAAGGATACAAACATCCTTACAACAAGGTATTAGTACTTGTTTTACATTACAGACATTTACATTTACAGCAATTTCTCATTTCTTGGTTAATTCCAAAACCGGGGTTTGACCTAAAGGCAAACCCCTAATCCCTAACCCCCCAATCGTCTCCGCTTTTCTGTGTGTAGGTTGCAGGTACACAGCTGAAATTGAAGATCTGGAATCCTTGTGCAGAGACGAATAGATCCCCCTTCGTTTCGCGGATTTTTCGGAGGACCGTGGTGCCGGGCGCCATCGTCCCAACAACTTTTGCTCAAATTTGCAGGACAGCGCTGTATCGACATTTTACTGCTAATTCCAGGTCCGCAGCTTCATACTATATCCCTATCTCAGTTTATAAGCGAATCTTTGTCACTTTTTATGCATTCCTAGCTCAATTCTTCTATCAACATTCTTTACAAAAGAGGGTAGCCTTGCTTTCTTAACCCTTGAAACTCATTTAGAATCCAATCTTGCATTGTGTGGGATTGGATCTTGTGGGTTTCAACCCCTCTTTTGAATGTAAAGTCTCTCCCTTAAGTGAAAACCATCAACCCTAGCGACCTCCCTTCTCTCTCCTCGGAGTTGGAAGAGGGGAGAGCAACTAGGGTTCGATTGCGATTTTTCGCTTTACATTTTGGTGAACCCGACATGAACATCCTTTCTGATTATTCATGATTAGATCTGAAAATTGATTCCTTGATTACATTTCCATGTTTGATCTTTTGCAAATTTTAGAGGTTGATTGCATAAAAACCCTAAAATTTTCTTTTTAGTATCTAAGCTTGTGAAATGTTTAATTGTTAATGCTTGTTTCAGATCTGCTCTTCTATTACAAATTATCAATTCATATTTGTGCTTTAATTTTGAAAATTAAGTGGTTAAGTGTCAAAACCCTAATTTTTGAAACCCTCTTGATTCAACCTTTGTCCGACAATTTCACTGATCAAAACATCTCCAAATCAGCTGTAACTTTGGATTCCGCAATAAAATCACAATATCTTTCATCCTTGAAAATTTGGAAAAAAGTTGCGAGGACCGTGTGCACTCCGACCGCCATCGTCCCCGACATTTTTTTCGAAATTTCGAGAGCAAGATCTTACTGTATTTTCCTGCTAAAATCCAGAATTTTGGCTGATTTTATCAATTATAACACTTTCAAAATTACAGTCAAAGTTGGTCTTGTGATTGCTTGGTTTAAGGCTTCTAATCATTCAAAAATCATTGAAACTGAAATTCATGTCAAAATTGTGTTTCTTACTGTCCTAAATCTGAAAAGTGTGTTTGCATTCATTCGAAATTTCAGTGCTTTATTCAAATTTTTGCATTTTGTGACTTTTGAAATTAAGTGCTTAATTACAACAACTTTGATTTCCGCTTTCAAAATTGAATTTTGCGTGAAATTGAGTCAATTTTTAAATTTCAAAACTTGCATTGCTTTTGACATTCCCTCTAAAATCATAAAATTCAAAATTTCAGTTTCCCTCTTTTTTTCAAAATTCAAATTTTGCATTTTTCGACAATCTTGGTAGGGTTCAATTTTGAGATTGCAACTTTAATTTGGCCTATCTACAGATCGTAAAATCACTCAATTTTTTCAGATTAGCTTTAAAATCATCATAACTTTCATCCCTGCAAATTTCGAAAAAAGTTGCAAGGACCGTGTGCACTCCGAGCGCCACGGTCCCGGACATTTTTTCTGAAATTTCGGGAGACTGTCGTGATTGCATTTAACAGCTTAAATCCAGAAGATTGGCTGATTTTACTGAAGATTGCTACCTTTAAATTCAAAATCTTCTCTCCCTCTCTAGTGCATGAGTTTTACAACAATAAGCCCTACTTACACTATTCCCGTTAGACGAAGTCGTAGAATTAAGTCTTTCCGAGGTTTAACTACCGAGGAGATGGAACCTAATTTGAATAGCCTTTTTAACGAGGACATGGGTAATTCCTCTAATCCTCCTAATGATGAAGAAGCTCTCCATGAGGTTTCTGTAGAACAACTTTCGAAATTAGATAACCAATTTGACGATTTTCACCAATGGATGTCTCATGAGTATCCCGATAGTCAAGCTCTTCCTTTAATTGAGGGTCTAAAACGTATGCTTCAAAGTGATAAGAATGGAATTGATATTTTGCGTGGTATTGCACACATTGTGGATTCGAATGTGATGCCTATGAAGAGTTGTGCCGAAACTTTGGGTTATACACAACCTCCTACACAAGTTAATCATTCTGCTCCTTTGACAACTTCTATTGCTAGCATACCTACCTTTACATCAAACATAATGACTACTTCTATACAAGACATTCCTCCCGTGATTACCAGTCATGGGGGCAATCCCTCTTCTTCAATTAACCCTCTTCCTTCATTTAATCCGACTTCTTCATTCATTCCTTCAATGAGTGTTCCTATTACATCTCCACAAATGAACATGACGCAAGGGGGCAATTCATTTAACCATTCCATTCCTCCTTGTAGTGTTCCTCCTGTCCAATCATCTCCTATGACTAATTACCATAGGGTCCCACCACCTTACTCTTTACCTTCTTTCAATAACATAACACCTCCATCTCAATCTAACATGTCTAATATGAATTCTTCGACTAAAGCGACCATTAATAATCTTGCACAAACTGTCTCTTCTTTACAGCAACAAATTGCCTCTATGAATCAATCTAAGTTTAGTGTGCCCACATTTGATGTTGCGAGCCCACTTTCTCTTGACATTGTTCGAGCTATTCCCCCTAAACATGTTGAAATCCCGCATTTGGAGCTTTATAATGGTAAAGGTGATCCTCTAACACATGTTAAGACTTTTCAAACAATTTGTACTGATTTTGCTTATGACCAAAGGTTGCTTGCAAAACTGTTTACTAGAACATTAAGAGATAAAGCCCTGCAATGGTATTGCTCGTTGCCTTCTTATTCTATTACTTCTTTCGAACAACTTGCAAATGCTTTCATTCAACAATTTCAAAACAATATAAGTCCTAAAGTTACTTTGATTGATTTAATGCATTGTAAACAAGGTGTTAAAGAAAAAGTGACTGATTTCATTGGTAGATATAAGCATTTGTATGCTCAAATTTCTTTCCCAGTGCCTGACAATGATATTCAAAGAATCTTTATTTCCAATTTACAAAAAGATATTCGAGACAAACTTCTGTTTTCTGAGTTTACTTCTTTCCAACAGTTGTGTGCAACTCTTCACAATTATCAACTGACTGTGAGTCAAATGGAACAATCACATCCTATGGCTCCGAGTGATAAGGGTGATAGCAGTCAACAATCATTTGGGAAGTTTAAACCGAACAGAGATTCCATCAAATTCAATGAAAACATCATCAACAACAATGTGAATGCAGCATCAGGTGTGCCTCCTATTTCTAAATTTTTCAAGAAAGAAAGAAAGTATACTCCTTTGAATGAATCATTGCATAGTATTATGAATAAGTTATTGGAACAAAATGTGCTTACTCTTCCTCCTATAAGGCAAATTGATCCCGCAAAGATTACTTCACCTTATTTTGATAGTAAAGCTTTTTGTCACTTTCATCGTCAACCTGGTCATGATATTGAAAAATGTTTTTCTTTAAAGGGTAAAATTCAAGATTTGATTGATAATAATACTATCTCTGTTTCTGGAGTGAATGATAAAGGCAACACATCTGTAGCTCCTCCTAACCAAAATCTTCAGATTTTTACTGATCCATTACCTTCTCATACCTCTAATGCAATTGAGGCTAATGATTCCTCTCTCTCGTCTGATGGTCTTGTGTCTATGACTCCGAATGTGATTAACTTTGTAGAGCAGCAAGAAAACCCTAAAGAACCTTCCATCACATTTGATTCTAGTGAAACTATCAGAGTACCTGATGGTCCTTTATAAATAGTTGCAAAAGTCAAGAATACACCTTGTCGTGGAGTGCTTATTGATCCTTCGTGCATGGTTAATATTATTACTGAGGAATTTCTTTTTACTTTGCAATTGAATCAAGTGATTTATGACAAAACAGATGTGATTGTGAAATTATTTGATGCATTTTCTTCTCCTGCAATTGGTTCTATTACATTGCCTTTTGAGGTCCATAACAAATCCCTTGATGTGAACTTTGCTATTATTCCTTCGTCCGAACAATTTCGTGTGAAGCTTGGCTATCCTTGGCTATCTTCCATGAAAGCTATTGCTTCTCCTATTCACAAATGTTTGAAATTTCCCCATAATGGTGAAGTTGTTACTGTCAATCATAGTCTCTTTAAACCAGCTGAAAGAACTTCTAGTGTTCCTATAGATTACTTTTGGCCTAAACAATACCAATCCCTTCCTCCGCGAAGTGATCATCTTTTCAAATCTTATCAAAAGTGGAAAACAGATATGATCCTATCTCTAAGTGAACCTAGAACACCTAAACTTGACAT
This sequence comes from Cryptomeria japonica, assembly GCF_030272615.1. Lineage (NCBI taxonomy): Eukaryota > Viridiplantae > Streptophyta > Pinopsida > Cupressales > Cupressaceae > Cryptomeria > Cryptomeria japonica. Next base: position 750,685,875 of record NC_081414.1, on the reverse strand, counting down.
TCCTATCATTCTTGAGAAGGAAGTTCTTCCTTTGAAAGATAAAACTAATGTCTTTCCTCAAGAAGATTCCCAACCCATTCCCATGGATGTGACTATGTCTATGCCTAATAAACCTTCTAAGAGTAGACCTATACCTCCTCGTCATGATGGACTTGGTCTCCTTCCTAAACCAAAAATTCCTCCTTTATATGGAGCAGTTCCTCCTCCTGCCTTTTATAGAGAGAAGAGACCTTCTTCTTCTCCTATTATCCAGCCTAAGAGACCACAACCTAAACACCCAAGTAATAAGGATGAGAACATTCCTCCTCCTCAATCTTCTCCACTTCCTACTAAGACTAGACGAAATCGTTCTGCACATGAACGCCGACGAAAGCGTCGTCTTAGGGCTCAAGCAACTGCTTCTCAAACTTTACAATCTCCAAAAACACCTTCAACAAGCATTATTCCATTTTCTCCAAAATCTCCTAAACACAAGATGCATGATGGTCTTGATCCTGTGCGAGTTAAAGATCCTATTTTTATAAATCTTGATGATGATATAGATGAAAATGTTATTCATGATGAACATGGTACTCCTCTTGCTTCTAATAGTGAATATGAACTTGTTGATGTTGATAACCATTTATTTAACGAATTTTCTAAAGCACTTATCCTAGCTCCTAGACAAGAACAATGTGGCTTGGAACATGAACATAGCCCTTGTTTGGATCTTGTGATAGCTCCATTTGCTGTGTTGGATGTTCCTCCTCTAGCGTGTTCCCTGCATTCCCAAAACATTGATCAGCAAGATCGGGGGGTAGATGACGTGCTAGACTAGTTACATTAGCATAGCAGATTCTCTCCTCCTCTCTTTTGTTACTTCCTCTATGTGTTATTCTCATTCTTCTATTTGTTGTCCTTAGTGCTGTCTACTTGAGGACGATTGAAAGCATGAGATCTCTTTTGGTCTCTCTCATGTTGACTCAAAAGACACATGTGTTCCCTTCTTCTAGGTGACCTTCCTTGATTGGGGAATGAAGAACAATTATGCATACATACATATGATATATATACATGAATTATCATACAGCATACTGACCCCGAGGAAAGTAAAAGTCACCTTGTGCTTTGTGTTTTGTGTCTATTATCCTTGGGTTTATCTCACACTTGGGGGCTAAATCCTTGCGATAACGTGCTCCTTTCCTTTCTCATTTCTTATGTGTATCACTACGTTAAAACAATCACCCCCGTTGAGGCATGTGCGAACGCTTTAACATAGGGGGGCATACACCCTGTCTATCCCTTCAAGATACTTGAAAATTTCTTGGTGAACTTAGCTTTGCCTTGAAAATTTTTGGTATTTCTCTTACATGACTCATAGTGAGGGAACCTTACTACTGACAGTCATGGTTCTCCCTCGTGATCTTCCCTTTTACTTTGTCAATTGAAGTCGTAAGATCCTTAGTCCACTGGGGGCTTGGTGTGTCTTGCCTCCTTGACGTGGTGAAAGTCTTTCAATGTTGTTTCCTTGTACTTTACCGGAAGTATGAGCATACATACTCCCGCTAAAGTGGGGGCTAAATGTAGCGTCCTAAAATTGCGACACTTGCAATTTCGACTGCATTTCGGTCTTCACGATGGCGACGCAACACGCAACCTGAATGGAGACCCCGAAACCTGATTATGACACTAAAAACTACATTTTCAAGCACCCTGGCCTGAACCTCCTTGCACCCTACTGTCCCGGGAGGTGGGACCAGAGCGCCCAACGCCCTGGTCCCTGGGTCCTATTTTGGGCCCGGTCTCTTTTGGACTTCGGGTCTTTTTGTTTGCAAATTGGAAATTAAACTTTCCTGGTCGGCCTAAGGTCGGAAAAATCAGTCTTGTAACCCTAATTGGCAAGTATATAAACTACATTTTCCTCTCTCATTTGGATAATAAGATGAGATGATGGAAAAAGCGTGGAAACTATACTCAAGCATTCAAGCAATTGATCATTTCAAGTCTCCATTCAAGGCTAAGTGTTGCATTCAAGACAAGGATTCAACCATTGAAGAGGAGATCACTTACTACATGCTACATACAACATACAACAATACAACAAACAACAACATCTATACCTTCGCACATAAGGATACAAACATCCTTACAACAAGGTATTAGTACTTGTTTTACATTACAGACATTTACATTTACAGCAATTTCTCATTTCTTGGTTAATTCCAAAACCGAGGTTTGACCTAAAGGCAAACCCCTAATCCCTAACCCCCCAATCGTCTCCGCTTTTCTGTGTGTAGGTTGCAAGTACGTGGCTGAAATTGAAGATCTGGAATCCTTGTGCAGAGACAAACAGATCCCCCTTCGTTTCGCGGATTTTTCGGAGGACCGTGGCGCCAGGCGCCATCGTCCCAACAACTTTTGCTCAAATTTGCAGGACAGCGCCGTATCGACATTTTACTGCTAATTCCAGGTCTACAACTTCATACTATATCCCTATCTCAGTTTATAAGCGAATCTTTGTCACTTTTTATGCATTCCTAGCTCAATTCTTCTATCAACATTCTTTACAAAAGAGGGTAGCCTTGCTTTCTTAACCCTTGAAACTCATTTAGAATCCAATCTTGCATTGTGTGGGATTGGATCTTGTGGGTTTCAACCCCTCTTTTGAATGTAAAGTCTCTCCCTTAAGTGAAAACCATCAACCCTAGCGACCTCCCTTCTCTCTCCTCGGAGTTGGAAGAGGGGAGAGCAACTAGGGTTCGATTGCGATTTTCCGCTTTACAGGATCCAGATTTTGAGGATGACTCTCAATATGATGAATACACCGATGAAGAAGGGGAGTGGATGACTGATAGTGAGAGCACTAAGGTTATACCCAGAAGAAGAAGAGGTAGACCATTGGGCTCCAAGAATAAGGGTTCAACCAGTAGAAGGAAAACAGAAGAGAAGAAAGATCTCCCCAGGTGTTTCAACAGTTTTAAGACTGCTAAAGAGTAACAAGCTCTCATTCAATTATGATGAAGTGCATCTCATGGAATATTAGAGGTCTGGAGTCACCAGACAAGAAACAAATAGTTAGGAAGTTTATTAACCAACATAAAGATACAAATGTCGTCATGTTACAAGAATTAAAAGAAGACAAGTTTACCTTGGAGGTCAATCTAGAATTCATTTGGAAAGATTCTATTAAGATTTGTTCAGACCATGATAAAGGAAGAGGGGGAGTTGGGCTTCTCATCAACTCTAAATGGAAGGATCACATTGTTAACCAAGGGTGCTCACCATGTAACAGAGCAGTGTGGGCCTCACTGGACATTAACAAAACTATCATTTGAGTGTGCTCTGAAATGCCCCGCTAGGAAACCCCGAAGGGATAAGCCAAAACACAAGAATAGAGTGCAATAATTTTTATTTTTTTTAAAGTTACACCACATTAAGATACAACAAGATATCAAAGATTCAGATTACATAGCGGAAGACATCAACTAACATCTAAAGAGTTTCACAACGAGATTACTAAATTTCACAATTCACTTAACTCACACAATTAATCCAATAAGCTGATTATCTTAATAATGAGATAATTCTTAATCAGGATAATTACTTTCAGAAGATGGAAATATAAATCACAAGCAAAGATTCATCCATTAAGATCTACTCATAATCTTCATTCAAGCTTTCATCAAAATACAAGCCATACATCTAATATTCTAACACACTAGAATTTCATCATAAACATATGAGATCTTTTCTAGCATACTTAATTTCCTTAACAACAACTGAATATATTCCATTACTCCAAGTTACATTCTTTCATATCCCAATTTATTGCATTTTAAAAGACGATTGCATACATGCATCTACGATAATTCTCATCTAAACCACTTATGCATTCGATCAAAATGACATTCAAGAAAGGACTGCATATACGCATTTAAAGTTAATTCCATCTTATCCACTTATACATTTTAACATAAGCTATTCATACATGATATAGTTGAATAAGGGAAACATAAATAACATCACATAACACCATAATGATCTCGGAGTTCACCCCTAAAGGGCTACATCTCCGGGTCTGCTCAACTACGAGACCCCTCTGATAATTAATAAAGTTAAGAATACAAGAGGTTACACCATTTACAATCCTGCCATCGAGGTGAAACATAAACAATATACAAACAACCACATCGGTCAATTAATACATAAACGATCCTTGAAAAGGAAAGGATCCAGCTGAACATAATCAAAGCTAAAACAAAAGGTCCAGGAGAGCATCCCCAAAACTGAGTCATCACCACCCAAGGTCTAACATGAAACCGATACTCACAAGGGCAAGGACAATAGGACGACCCACATACATGCTCCTAACAGGACAAAAAGACAACACACTAGCGAACGTAGGGGCAAGTGTCATCACACAACCTGGTATGGTTACCATGTCAGGTCTTCATAGGTCTCGGCCCCATACACTGGGTTACCCTGGCAACCTAATCTGAACCTCCGGCCCATCCAAGCCTCATGTGGACCCACACATCCTCTCGTGAAGACAAGGATGATGGTTTGCCATTCAGGCCTTCTCACAGCATGTCGAGTCTATGTTAGCACTTGTCCCATGTTTGAGGCACATTTATCTTACGTAGAGATTACATTCTAATCTACTGATAGGTTATCACTTATTAGACTCACTTTCGATGGGTTACCCAGCAGCCACTTTGGGCGCGGCCCCCAATCGAAAGCCACTTTCCCATATGACACTAGACTAAACTCAGATGAACTCAAAAACCAATGAATACACATGGTCAGATGAATGGAGTTCAAGAAGGAGGAAACAACCATCTGGTCAAACATGACTCAAAAGAGGTACACTACTAACGGTACTCTAACCAGAAACCTGACCAACCATGGTCAAATACGAATCATCATTCGACACCCACACAAAGGATATGACCAACTACGACACCACCACAATACAACAGTCAACTCGGAACCGAGGACTGAAACATGTACCCCAAATCAATCCATACAACAGGGTCCTATCAGACAATGCACGACTTGCCATTACATAAGCAAAAGCAAATACAGGAATTAAACTCGCATAGGCAATAACTGGAAAAGATAATATTTTCTCATATTGATTAAACCAATAAAGGTCGATCAAGTTTTCTACATGATCTATGTTTCCAAAAATACACTAGCAGGAATCATCATTGCAAGGAGAGTATAGTATCACAATTTGCAATAGTACCATTGTCTATTACTCAAACAGAGGAAAAATATAATTTAACCATTCATTTTACTAAATGAGAATATCAGTAACTAACAATTTTCCCAAATGATACTTAATTAAATTTCCAAAAGCACATCGTTTAAATTCAAAATATCCAACGATAAAATATTTCACTTACTTCTCAATTACTCAAATGATATGTTCTTGAATAATATTTAACATCATCAATTAGTAAATATATCATATTTCAACAATTTTCCAATAACATAATATTCTATTTTATTTTTAAACAATACTTCCTCAATTAGCTAAATACTCTAATTAGCTAGAAGGTAAGGTATATATTTATTAATCCAAGATCAATCAAAATATAACCAATCAATATTCAATTGCGAAATTAGCAATTCTAGAATTTAATTAGAAAATGTGCATTAATAATAAAATGAAATTGAATATTAATTAACATATAAATTCCATTATACAATTAATTAATATCACATTATCATTAATTATGATTATGCCACATTAATCATAATTAAAATCTAATTAAAACTTAACATGAAATAATATTAAAATATTATATTTTTTTTTTGAATTAAAAAAAAATACATTAAAAAAAAACATTTCTTTTTTTTAAACTAACAATACAATATAATATTAGGGGGCGGCGAAGGCCGGGCCCACCTCCCAACGCGGGGGTTGGGCGGACCAAACCCCAGCCGCAGGGAACCAACGCGGCGGCGCCACTGTGGTGCCCACAGGTTCCGTGGCGCCCTGCGGCCACCACGGCCCCTATGGCCACCACAGTGAGCCCGCGGCCACTGCGAGCGGTAACCATGAGCGGGGGAGGGGAGGAGGAGGCGGGTAGAGCTCCGCTCCCAGCCCTCCAAACCCTAAACAAAAGTTTACTTTGCGTGTTTTAAAAAGAAACATTTCGATATAAAATTTCGATTTAACAAAAATGAACGGGTTTGCAATTCCATGTTCAATTTAACAAAAAGAAGAAATCGATTTTCCTTAACTAAAGGTGTGGATTTTAATAATTTTATTTTTACACAGCAAAACCCTCCATTTTTAAAGAACAGTCTCATAATGAGACTTACAATTCGATTTTTCATAAAGACAAGGTTTCCCAAACCCAAACCATTTCCAACAAAGATACATATTGGGCCAAAAGAACCATTTTTCATACCAAATAACAAGCAATCAGCCAAACTATCTAATTTTCACAACAGTTCTTAAATCTTGGCATTCAATGGAGAATCTGGAACCAAGATAGCCTGAAAACATTCAAACCCCCATTTTATTTTATTTTAAACAATAACTAAATTGATAAACAGGTCCTACCTGATCTCGCATTCCTGGCAAGACCTGCTGAAGAGCGCCAATCTGCAACTCCCAAAAACCTTCCTTCTCCTTCCAAAACCCCCAAATTTCATCCCCAAAAAAATTTCCCAACAAACATTTTTCCAAAAATATCCCCGCCCCAAAATTTTCCAAAAGTCTAGGTTATAAGGAAGAGTTGACCAAAATTTCATTTTTTTTGGAATTAAAATTTTTATTTAAAATAATTCCCAAAATTACTAGTTTCCAGCTATATCAACAAATTAAATTGCTTTTCAATTCAAAATTGATTTCCTCAATTAATTCAATTTAGCCTTTCCATTTCAAAAACACCAAGACAATAAAATTACTTCTATTGCAATTAAATTTAAATCTTTCTTTTTCAACAACATACACAAAATGCATTTAATATTCAAAATCAACCATTAAATTGAACTTACTCCCAATTTAAGACGAGCAATCCAATATCAACGATAATCGCATAACGAAATCCCGATTAATTTAGTCCATTAATCTTTAATGCACAAACACATATTTAATCAAATTAAACACTAAGGACTAATTAATTAATTTAACCATACACACCAAGCACGCAAACCAAGAAAGTCAACCAGACAGACGACTCGCAAACCCAAACAAAAGGGGAATGCCGACAATGACTGACGATGCTCACTTGAGCACGACTATGATCAACTAGGGTCTTACGACCACCTAATTCAACTCTAAGGATTAAAGAGGTACATTCAAACCTGCAAATCCAGGTGAAGACGAACCTCGCATTCATACGACGTTGTACCTGAAATTTCCTGCAACCAAGAGTCATACATGCATACATATATATAAACTGAATGAAAGCGTTAGCCCGATATTAATACCACGAAATAGGAACACTAAACAACTAGCATACAACTAGTGTGAAAACCACATCAACAGTTATGCGTTAAATCAAACATTTGACTATATCATTATATTAAGATAAACTGACCCAGATTAAATCGAGATTAGAAATTGATTAGGGCAGGGGTACTACATGCTCAATCTATGCCGCCAATGACTATAGGGAAAGGACCGAACTATGGGATTGGATTGCCTCCCTCCCTGATATTTTGTGGATTATTGGGGGAGACTTTAACATGATTGAAAGTCATGAGGATATATGTGGTGGTGTAGCTATGGAATGGAAAGAAGCTAAGAAACTTCATTGGGTAAGGATGAAGAATTGTAAGAAACTATTTGACCCCCTACTTGGTAACAAGAAGGCTGCGAAAGGAAATTGGTTCACTTGGTGCAATTACCAGAGAGGAAAACATAGAATCTATTGTAGATTTGATAGTTTTTATGTAGATAAAGAACAATTCTCCTTTACATCGGATAATCAAGGTAATGTTGTGACGGTATGGTCGGTTTCACTCTTGAACCATCACCATGTGGTTTCTCTGATTAGGTTCAGAGACACTCTAGCCAAGCAAGGGAAAGAAGGAGATAAATTCATCCTCAACACCCATCTCCTTAAGGATCCGGATGTGTTGGGTGCCATAAAAATTATTAGACTACTCAACAAAGGAAATAGGATTTGAAATCTCATGTAAATAGATGGAACCAAAATGTTAAGAGTTGGCAGACCCTTCTGCAGACTATTGGGCAAACAAAAGCTAAAGATTATAGATCGTTGGAGAAAACACTTACCGATGAAATGTACCAATGCGAAGTAGATGTCCAGAACAACCCGAGCAAAGTGGAATTATCCGACAAAGTTGTTCAGGCTAGAGATTCTCTGAGGAAGCATCAATGGGTTAAGATTAGAGGTGCAATGATTAGGGCCTGAAGTCAGTGGATGCAATTCCGTGATAAAGGGTCTAAAGTATTTTTCAATATGCTTAAGCATAAACAAACCAAAGAAAAGATTGATAGGATATGAGTAGACAACAAAGAGGTAGTGGAAATAGAAGATATTAAAGAGGTGTTTTACCTTTTCTACAAAGGACTCTTCTCCTTGGAGGATTCCCTCAAGTATCAGGAAGCCAGAGAGAAATGAAGAGCAATTATTCCCAGTAGGATTACTGAGGAGGACTCACAAGCATTGAGGAAAACTATCTTTGTGGGTGAATTGAAAAATTCCATTAGAAACCTTAACAATGACATGACACCAAGCCCGGACGGACTGCCTATTGAGTTTTATAAAGCTAATGAAGAGTGGATTTGACAAGACCTCCATGAACTATATTCTGAGGCCTATGAGAGTGGTTCTCTAGGAAAATTTATCAATAAAGGGACCACTGAGCTATTACCCAAAGAAGGGGACAAGTCACTCATAAAAAATTGGAGACCCATTACTCTCCTCAACGTGTCCTATAAAATTCTAGCCAAGGCTCTTGCACTCAGGTTAGAGAATGTGTTGCCCAAATTCATTTGTCCCACACAAACAAGGTTCATTAAGGGAAGATTCATCCTGGACAATCTAATCACTAGTTGGGAGGTGATGGATTGGGCAAATATCTTAGGCCAGAATGTGGCCATGTTTCTTTTAGATTTTGAGAAGGCCTATGACAGGGTTGAATGGGAATTTATCTTGATGATGCTAGAAGCCTTTGGATTTCTTGTGGAATTCTGTAATTGGGTGAAGATTCTCCTTAAAGATGCGTCTACACAGGTAGAGATTAATGGATCTCTCACTTAAGTAATTAAGCTCGGTAGGTCTATTAGATAGGGTTGCCCTCTTGCCCTTGCACTATTTGTTATTGCTTCTGATGCCCTGTTCTATATATTAATAGACTACACCATATCCAAAAAAATAGGAGGAGTTATGCTTCTGAATGGGTCTGAACTGATTAATACCCAATTTGTTGACGACGTTGTACTTTTTGTTGATCTTAGCAAGCAAAAAATGGAAGTCTTGGAGTGCAAAATTAAGTTCTTAGGTGAGATTTCAATGGCAAAAATCTCTCAGGCTAAATCCACCCTGCTTGGGTGGAAAGAGGAGCCTCCAGAATGGTTACACTAGTTTGGAATCCAATGGGGGGGGCTAACAAGATTGTCAGATACTTGGGTATACCCTTCGCCATCTCCCCCTTTCTCAAGGAAATGTGGATATGGCTTAGAAGCAAAACTGACATGAAGCTCAATAAATGAAATAATAGATATCTATCGCTTGCTGGTAGAGTGCAAGTTTGTCAAAAAATTCTATCCTCATACAACATTTACTATTCCTTTGTTTGGATGTTCTCCAACTACCAAATCCTGGAAATATAAAAAGCTATAAGAAATTTCCTATGGTCTAGTGAGAAAGGAAATAAGAAGATGCACTCTGTTAAGTGGGGGTGGTGCCACATAGAGAAGAGTCTAGGAGGGCTCGGGCTAAAAGACCTGAGAATACAAGGGGTTTCTCTTGCTGCGAAATGGATTTTCTAGGCATTTGATGGCAGTGAACCATGGAAAATTCTGGTCAGAAAAAAAATCACGAGAGTTGTTTCTAAGAAGGCTAAATTACCCTTTTGTGACCTGCTGGCTGGAGGATTTGTAGTCTCAATCCAAGGTTTGAATGTTTTTAAGTCTATTTGGAAAGCCTGGGAAAGTATTAGACCTTACATCACCAATAGTAGAGTCAACAACAATGACCACATCCATGGGGAGAGGTGTATATGGTGGAACCTTCTCCATTCTTCTAAACCTCTCGCACTTACTCAAGGGTGCTCTACTAAGTCCTGGGCCATTAAAGGAATTTGCTGCTTTAAAGACATTATTGAGTACGATAGGCTTATTAGTTGGGATACCCTTATAGTTAGATATAATCTGCAGACTTCCCAAAAGAGAACCTACAATATGGTGAAGCATGCCTGTACATATCTGCACTTGCCTAAAAACTGCAAGATAAATATTGAAAGATGTACTAATCTTATGTGGAATAATAATATTTATATTTCCAATATCAAAGCTATTAATGTTTATAATACCCTCTCATATGATGAATTTATTATAAAGTATGCTAACACTTTGTGGTATGCAGACCTTTCTGTGAAACAATGGCAAAAGATATTCTCACGGCTATGGAGCAACCCTACTACACCCAAGAAAAAATGTTTTAAATGGTTGATGATTATTAACAGGCTACCATTCAGAAAAGATCATATTAATAGTGATATCTGCAACGTGTGTAGAGTACCTGAGTCTATTAGGCACATTTTCTTTGAGTGTAATGTTGCTAGAGAAATTTGGTTGTTGTTTGGTATTTCTATTCCTAATCGGATTCTTATTCTAGATGTTCTCACTGGGTATATTAAGGGCTTGAAAAAGGATACTAACCTATTTTGGCATATTCTATCCACTGGAATTTTATGGTATATATGGAAATTTAGAAATGAAGATAAGTTCCAAGGTAAAGCTAGGGCCCTTACTGAGTCATTTCGTGGACTCACTCTTCATCACATCTTTTCGCAGGTATTTGTTACAATGAACATTGAGAAGAACAAATTCCTTAGATTCCTGAAAGACGGACAAGCCAAGATGTTTGTACATGAGTTAGAGAATGGGTACAAATGGAGGTAGGTCGTAGGGGAACACCAGTTTGTTGATTTAGCATTGGAGAGTCTTGGATTAGAGATTGGGAAAACCAGAGACCCAGTGATGGAACACATTCAAATGCTTAGTCAGTTACATGAGGGAAAGCAGGTCGTGTGGATGGAAGGCCCTCTGGGGTGGACGACATGGATGGAGGCCTTTCAGGACCACCAGCGGATGTGATCTAGCTTCTCCATTCCATTAGCTCACCCGTGTCTTCTGGATACTTCATACTTTAGACTAATATCCTCATTGTAGATATATGCATAGTCTTTTATAGTTTTTTGTAGACTTCTATAATTTTTTGGATCAGCGATCCATATGTACACACAGATGTAACCAGTAAGGTATTGGTAAAGATAGTCTTTTTTTGTATCAGTTCACTCCTTATATGCAATATAAAAAAAACTACTATTAATTGAAAAATATTATTTATAACTAACTAATGAGTACTCAATGAACATTTATTTTCTTTTAAAGAAAAAATAGTTTCCTCTATAAAAAGTTACTAAAGGTAGCCATCAAATATAAAATTTAAAACTAAATTAAAAATATATATTTTTAAATATCTAAAATTAAAGATAATATCTCTATGTATGTGATAATTAAATTAGATAGTATAATTTTTAAGTTCAACAAAATCAATTAACAATCTATTTTTAAAGAAATTTCTATTAATTGAATAGTATAATGAATAACTAATTAAATTATACTCAATGATTTTTTTATTTTCATTTAAAGAAAAAAATGATTTAGAAAGTTATTAAAGATATACATCAAACATAAAATTTAAATTTAAGTTAAAAGATTTTTTTTCAAAATATTTAAAATTTAAGATAATATCTCTATGCATGTCCCAATTAAATTAGATGGTATAATTTTGAAGTTGAACAAAATCAATTTTTATTAATTGAATAATATAATGAATAACTAACTAATGTGTAGTCAATGAAAATCTATTTTCTTTTAAAGAAGAAGTCATTTTCTTTAAAGATATAACTTAAATAGTAATTTTGTATTTCAACATAATCAATTAAATTTCTTTTAAAGACAATTTATATTAATTGAATAGTACAATAAATAACTAACTAATATGTACTCCCTAAAAAATTAATTTGTTTTAAGAAGAAGAAAAAAATTCTTTTTAGAAAGCTATAAAGAAAAAAATGATTTCCTTTATAGAAAGTTATAAAAGGTAGCCATTAGAAATTAAATTTAAAATTGACTTAAATACATATATTTAAAATTAAAGATAATATAAGTAAAATTTATTCCAAATATCAGCATTTCACAAAAATTGAGCCCACCTCTTTGAAAAAAAAAATCATTTATAAACTACAATTATTAAAATGGTTTGATCAACCTCAATAGTCATTGATCACTAAATGTTAAAGACATTGCTTTTTACAAAATGTAATAACAACAAAAGCTGCCTATTAATGTGAAAACCAAATCTATGCTCTGGTTGCAAGTGTTGTAGCTACAATTTACATAATGGCAGATGGAGGAAGGTGATGAGTGCAATTCAATTAATCAAGATAAATGTATGCATAACTATTTAAGTTTAATTAATTAACATGTTTGTTAATCATATTATTTAATTATCTATTTTCTATTAAAATATCAAAATATAATAGATTTTTAAGTATTCCAAAGCCATAATTTAACAATAGTATTTTAAATTAAAATAAACAAAAATTACAAAATTTTGCTTAAGTGTAATTCACCACTTTTATTTCTACCTCTTCACATGCCCATTTCAGATCTAGTAAGTCGTTCATTTTTAACTCTGGTACGGTAAAATCTTCAAAGCAATGTAACAAATTTACTATTAAAGTATTCAATGAAGGAGAATTTCTCAAAATAAAACTTAACATGACTAATTTTCTTTACTTCGATGTGGTCTTTCCATACAAAAAGTGACCAATTTATGGGTCAAATCAAACATCTTGCTTGAAAAAACATTGGCCATGAAATGAGTAAAAGAAGAGAAATGTTACCATCATCGATGGAATCCTTTGATTTCTTCAAGGTCAAAAAGATGGTAAGGAGAGTTGGAGGAGAAGCCACAAAATCTTGATGATGTGCATGCAATGCTAGGGAGGAATATAATTTATTTCTTCCATTCTTAACTTTGAATTCCAACATCTCAAAACTATCATATCTTCATATCTGAAACCAAACCCTCCATGATAGATTCTACTTAGAAAAAGTTTAGACAATATATTGATTTACAATGTTCTATATATATAAATTTTTGCAATGACCAAATAAGAGAATTGAATTATAAAAATAAAAATCCTAATTTACAATCTAAAACATCCATATCACATTAAAATGGAAAGTTTCCTAATAAAACAAAATGGTCGATGGTCAAATGAACGTCAACTTAAATGAGTTTTGTTTTTATTGATGAAGAATCTTACATGTGTCTGTGAGCCTAATATGCCTCTCGATGTAAAAATCAATCGTATTGAAAGGTTCAATGGATATTTTATTTGTATATATTTGAGAAGAATTTATCAAAATTGCAAGAGGAATGTTTTGTTTGTAGTTATCTTTTGTTTGATATCATTAATATTGAGAAAAACGACATTAAATTTTCCTTGATTTCTCTTAATATGAAAAAATAAAGTTGCACATTATATAATGAGGGTAATGAAATGGATTCATAGGAATTCTGTGTAGAAATTATTTAAAGACAATCTTTTTTTAAGGATTACATACATATTGTTCTACATATGGGCATATTATTAAAATGAAAATGCAAGGTGATGTGTGGATTAGACAGTAATTTTAACATACATCCCCACCACCCCCCACCCCTTCGCTTTTTTGTTTGTTTGTTTGTTTGTTTGTTTGTTTGTTGTTTTCATATGTTTGATAGAAGAAGACAAAATTGCATAATTGTATAGCAATATATATAGATTTATTGCAACAAATAAACAAGGAAATAACTTGCAAATACAACATTTCAAATGCTCACAACCAGCTATAATTTGAATGTACGATATAATAGCAAAAGTAGAAATACCCAAATGATTAAATCTCATTCTAATCAAATATTTAACACACCCACTTGTTGATTATATAAGATATTGAGCAATGACAACAAAGACTAACAAAATGATGCCCAAAAATCCTAGGCTCCACTGTGAAATCTACCACCAAGAGGGACAACCTAATGAAGGAAGATGTAGAAAGGAAATAAATGCCACATAATTACAAATAATCACTTCAAAACCCAACTTGACCTCTCCTCAAACTCTCATGCCCCTTTTAGTAAATCTACCACCAATTAGGAATGGTATGACCAACCTCGGGGAGGATAAATTTGCTTAATGATTACTCAAAGCTCCTCTAATCTACTCCCAACAATATCTCCTGAATCAGTTTTGAGTTTTTGAAGAATAAAGTGAAGATAACAATCAACAACGAAGTTCACTTATGATTCATGTATGGAATTACCAAGTAATATTCTAGATTGGATCTTTCACTAATGTAGAAGATGCTCCTTATAAGGGTTTTCATCCTCACAAAGCCACAAGATCAACAAGTTCAACCAGCAAGAGAAATTTCTCTAAATATCCAAAACCAAACATACAAAAATGAGCTCTCAAACTTGCCTTTGTAGGCCCTCCAAAGCCACACCCAAATAAGGAGTCTCTTTTATTTAATTTTAAATCCTTATGTCTCCCAAAAGTGGTGCTCACCCCAATAAGGCACCCTTAATTAAATATTTGTACTTTACTTTATTATTTGGGGGGGGCCATATAGTCCTCAATTAAATAAATTAAAATAACAATAAAGTTAAATATTTAATTTAAATTTTTTATTTTATTTAACTTATATTTATTAAATAAAAAACACTTGACTATATCAAATATCAAGATATATTTTGCATCTATTAACAAAACTAAAAATAGTAACACTAACAACTAACTTAGTTGGTGCCTACGTTGACTCGCTAAAAATAGAAAGTATGAGAAAACTAACCAAAACCACTCCATAAAAGGGCGGTAAGCATATCTCAACCACTTGAGCTCATTAGAACACTTGTCAAAGCCAACTATAGGATCAAACTATCATCATGACTCCCCTAGCCCTAACTTATGCTTAGCCTACAGGAACTTGATGAATAGGCTAATAGTCCACCATGATGATGTGCTTAGGAAGGGCTATAATCATCACTTCCATTAGAACAAGATGGTGATAGAACTTGCCATGGTGATAGAGTATCCTATAATCCTTAGCATACACTGTTGAAAACTTAGAACTTGTTGGTTGTGAGCATTTAAAATATCATCTCTTTCACTTGCTATTCTCATGGGCATCCCATACAATCTAAAAATCTTCCTAAAAAATAAATCAACAACCTATGTTGTTGTGTATGTTATAGAAATAGCAAAAAAATGTGTAAATTTGGTCGACTTGTCTACTACAACATATATACAATCCTTATGTAGTTTAAATGTACAACCCCTTTATTAAATATTTGGTGGAAGGGAGGATTTAAATTAAAATATTTGTCTCTCCAAAAGCAGTGCTCACCCCGATAAGGCCCCCTTTATTAAATATTTGCACATTACCTTATTATTTGGGGCACTCATATTGTCCTTAATTAAATAAATTAAAATAACAATAAATCTATATATTTAATTTAACTTTATAACTTATTTTTATGAAAATTAAAAACACTAGACTATATCAAATATCAAGATAATTGCATCCATTGACAAAACTAAAAATAGTAACACTAACAAATGGATAGAAGTATGAGAAAACTAACAAAAACTACTCTAAAATAGGTGTTATGCACGTCTCAACAACTTGATCTCATTAGAACACTTATCACTGTCAACAACTAGATTAAATTGTCATTGTGAGTCCCTTGATCCTAACTTATTAGCCTATGGGAACCCATTGAATAGGATAATAGTCCACAATGTTAATGTGCTTAGGATGGGAACATTACAATCCAACCTTCCCAAAATTTCTTTTCCCCAAGCAATTCCAACTCTAGATGTTGTAAAATGTGCGCATTCTCCCATGTAGCATCCTTAACTAGTAAGTTCTTCCATTTGACCAAGTACTCTTTTATGACTCTCTTCCATAGAGAATGCTTCCTATAGTTTATAATGGCCTCTGGAATCAAGATCAACTTCCACTCCTCATTCAATGGTGACAACTATGATGATGGAACCACATTATGTTTGGTTGTCTTCTTGAGTCTAAACACATTAAACACATTATGCACTCTACTACATGCTAGTAACTCGAGCTCATAGGAAACTTCTTCAATTCTCTTGGAAACTTTGAATGGACCATATAACCTTGGTTTTAACTTATTTATCACATTATTCTTAAGATTGGACTATCTATATGGATGAAGCCTCAAGTATACCTAGTCACCCACCTCAAAACTGCGTTCAACCCAATGTTAATCAACATATAAATTTCATTGATTTTGTGCCTAATGCAAGTTCTCCATCAAAGACTTCATTATATCTCCAATTTATCGTAACAAATCTCTTTCCTCAGGTACTCTACTATCCCCAAAGATAAAATCAATGAAGTTAGGTGCCTCATACCTGTACAATGTCATAAATAGTGACATCTTGATAGACATGTGATAGGTAAAATTGTAGCAATATTCCCCAAGGTGCAACCATTTCATCTGTGCTATTTATTGTCCTGAAATTTAGTTTTTGAGATAAGAATGAGCAAGTAGGATTATTAGAGAGAGTCCTACTTGCAACCATAATAAGAATAAGCACACTTATCCAGCTAGTTTACTTCAACCCTTACCCATTTCTAATAAGAAATGGGAATATGTTTTTGCATACTTCATCACTAGGCTACCTAAGGTTCAACACAAGTATTGTATATATGTATTAGTAGACAAGTTGACCAAATTTGCCCACCTTTTTTCTATTTCTACAACGTATATAGTAGCACGAGTAGTTTATTATTTTTCAAGGTAATTTTTTGAATTGCATGAGATACCCAAGAGCATAGTGTGTGCCAAGGACATCAAGTTCCTAAGTCTCTTTTGGCAAGAAATTTTTAGATTGAGTAGGATTCAGTTCACTCCTATCACTAGCTACCACACGTAGACAAATGAGAAGACAAAGATATTGAACAAATGAGTGGAGGAATATCTCAAGAACTATATTTTAGGACATCAAAGATCGTGGGTGAAATGGATACACTTTGGGGAATATTGCTACAATTCCACCTATCAAATATCTATCAAGATGTCATAATTTATGACATTGTATGGGTATGTGACAAATAATTTCATCACTTGTCTTTTTGGGAATAATAGAGCGCCTAAGGCAAGAGATTTGTTGTAGGAAAGACAAGATATTATGAAGTCTTTCAAGGAGAATTTGCATTAGGAATGAAATCAATGAAAGAACTATATGTTGATCGACATCAACTAGAGAATAGTTTTGAGGTGGGTGATTTGGTATACTTGAGGCTTCATCCATATAGACAATCCATGCTTAAGAATAGTGGGCTAGAAAAGTTAAAACCTAGGTTTTATGGTCCATTCAGAGTCTCCAAGAGGATTGGAGAATTTTATTTTGAGCTTGAGTTATTGGGTAGTAGCAAAGTGCATAATGTGTCTAGACTTAAGAAGGTACTTAAACATAATATGGTTCCATCATTAGAGCTACCACCATTAGATGAGGAGGGAAAGTTAATCTTTATTTCAAGGGCCATTATAAACTACAAGAATCCTACTTTGTGAAAGAGACTCATAATAGAGTGCTTGGTCAAATGGATGAACTTGTCAATAAAGGATGTAACATGGGAGAATGAGTAAACTAAACAACATCTAAAGTTGAAATTTCTTGGGGACAAGAATTTTTTTGGAAGGGTGCACTATAATGTCTTGTTCTTAAGTACATCAACATGGTGGACTATTAACCTATTCATCAGGATACCATAGGCTAATAAGCTAGGGTTGGGAGATTCATGATGACATTTTGATCTCACAATTGGTAGTGACAAGTGTTATAATGAGCTCAGGTGGTTGACACATGCATAACACCCTTTTTTGGAGTGGTTTTGGTTAGTTTTCTCATACTATTTTAGTAAGTATCTTGGACACTAACATAACCAATTCTCAATATTACTATTTCTAGTTTTGTCGGTGGATGTAATTATCTTGATATTTGATAGAGTCTAGTGTTTTTAATTTTAATAATAGTAAGTTATAATATTAAATTAAATATTTAATTTTATTATTATTTTAATTTATTCAATAGAGGACTATATGGATGCCCCAAATAATAATAAAAAGTACAAATATTTAATAAAGGGGGTCTTACTAGGACAAGGACCACTTTAGGGGAGACATCAAGATTTAAAACTAAATCATCCCTTCCACCAAGTATTTAAAAAAGAAGATGCACATTTAAATCAACACAATGATTGTATATATGTTATGGTCAATGGGCTGGCCAAATTCACACACTACTTTTCTATTTCTATAACATACAAAATAGCACAGGTAGGTGATTTATTTTTCAGCGAGATTCTGACATTGTATGGGATGCCGAGGAGCATAGTGAGTGATAGGGACATTATTTCAAATGCTCACAACTAGTAAGGTTTCTACAAAAGAACAAGAGGGTAATGGTTCTGTGGTGATAGAGGAGCATTTTATGAACATGATGGAAGCTCTTCTTAGATAAAATAGGTTGCAGAGTAGAGAGAACATGAGACAAATCAACCTCTTGGGCAGTGGGCAAAACTTATGGCTAGTTAACTAGGTATGAATAATAACAATGTGGGTGTAAATAATGGAGGCAATAATGGATCATAAGGAGATAATATTGTTCAAGGAGAGAATTTTGTTTATAATGGAAATAAAAATCAATGGGCAAGAACAATGACTTCTAGGCTTCTTATGTCATTATTTTTACCTAGGATTCAACCATAAATTGACAATGAACCCAATGTTACAGATTTGCAGGATTAGTTCATGCAAGATTTGATAAATGGTGGTCCACAGTTTTAGGCTTTCATATCACTTAGGGACTATATAGTTGTCAAAATGATGCATAGACTTGTGTTGGAGGTAGAACATAAAATTATGATTTATAGAAAAATTTAGGAAAATTAACCCTTCCCTACTATGATGGTTCAAAGAAGACTTCAGCTAGATCTTGGGTACAAAAAGTGAAACCTTATTTTTAGCTAAGTCTCCATGCCAAAGAAAAAACACAATCAAGTATGCATCAATACATTTAGATGGTATTCCACATGAGTGCTGGCACCATGGGATAATCACTATGGGTCAGGATCAGATCACCCCTTATATTGAGTTCATGGAGAGGCTTATTGAGAGGTTTGACAAGAAATATCTAGAGTTGCATTTTAAGGAGTTAGCTTATCTAAAATAGTGGGGTCATGTAGATGCATATGTGACAAAGATTTTAAAGACTTCTAGTGTTAGTGATAGATATTTCAGAGAGGAGGCTTATAGTTCTTTCCATGGATGGATTGACATATTCCTTAAAAGGTTTGATTAACACACTTAATCCACCTACTTTGTTTGAAGCCGTCAAGAATTCTAGAGACATGGAACCTTCTACTTCTAGAAGCATTTTTTACTCCAAGGGATTCCATCACGAGAAGGATAAGGATAAGAAACAATTTCATAGGAAATTAAATCAATCATGGAACAAGTCCAATAGGTTGGATAGTGAGTAACTAAATGCCCTTGGTAGGAAGAAATTGTGTTTTCATTACAAGAAGCCTTAGGACCCATCTCATAAATGTAGTGCTAAGTAAAAACCCAATTGGGGTATGTTTTAGTTGAATAATTTGAATCAAAAATCAAATCAACAATATGATTGGGAAACCAATGAAGAGGAGATCTCATTAGTATATGAACAAAAGAGTAATGATACCATTTCCCAACTCTCAAGCATACAAAAAGAAACAACATTCAAGGTTAGATGTGTATTGGAAGGGCGGAAAATTATAATAATTATTGATATAGGTGCCACTCATAACCTCATTGATGAGGGCTTTGTGGCTAGGAGAAGATTGCAAAGAAATAACATGATGGATTCAAGGTCATGATAGTTGATGGGTATACAGCCTCTTGTACTCATAGTATTTTTAAATTGAGCATATAGTTATGCGATTATGAGTTGAAGGAGGGGCATATCAAACATATGAATCAAGTTTTGAGGAAGCTACATCAAGAAAATTTGATGATCAACTTGGATAAATGTGAGTTTTTCAAAAGTAAATTGGTTTAACTTGGTTTTGTAGTTTCTCAAGGTTGTTTAAAAATGGATCCATCAAAAGTTGAAGAAATAGTAAATTGACCTACTCTGAAGTCAATACAAGATGTAAGAAGTTTCCATGGTTTAGATCTTTTTATAGGAAATTCATTAGAGGTTTTAGCCATGTGTGTGCACCTATCTTGAACACCATCAAAGGTGGGATAAAATGTCAGTTTAAGTGGACTAGTGTAGCAGAAAAAGGGTTTGAGTTGTTAAAACAAAAGGTAGCAGAAATTCCTTACCTTAGGCTCCTTGATTTTAATCATCTCTTTACCATGGAGTGTGATTCCAACAAGTTGGCTATAGAGGCCGTTCTGAGCCAAGAAGGTCACTTGGTTGCATTTTTCTCTGAGAAGCTCAATGAGGCAACACAAAAGTATTCTACCTATGATCTAGAATTATATGCTATGGTGCAAGCACTCAAGAAGTGGTGGCATTATTTGTTACCTAAAGGTTTTATAGTCTACACTGATAATCATGCACTTAGTTTTTTGAATAAGTAGGATAAATTGAATCAAAGACACCTCAAGTGGGTTGAGTATTTGCAGGCCTACACATTTTCCATCAAACACAAGAAAGGAGTCACTAATAAGGTAGCAAATGTCTTAAGTAGAAGGGTTCTAACTATTCAAGAATTGCAACTACAAAGTGTGGAGTTAAATGACCTCAAAGATCTGTACCAAGGTGACAAAGACTTTGGTGAAGCATATGATGTTTGCTAATGCTTGTCATTTTGCCTATTCTAATTTTATGTTGCAAGAAGACTTATTGTTTAAAGGACACTTACTTTGCATACCACAGTGCTCTATGAGAGACAATATCATCAAGGAGAAGCATCAAGGCAATCTAAGTGGACATTCGGGTCTTGACAAGACCTTAGAGCAGGTTGGCAGGTTTTACTGTTGGCCTAGACTACAGTCAGATGTTAGAAGATTTGTGGAGCAATGTGTTATTTGTCAAAGGGCTAAGGGGACCTACAACAATGCAGGATTGTATCAGCCTCTAGCCATACCAACAAGGCCATGGGAGTGTGTGAGTATGGACTTTGTTCTTGGTTTACCTAAAACTCCAAGAGGATATGACAGTGTCTATGTCATAGTGGATAGATTCAGCAAGATGGTGCACTTTGTGCCTTGCAAATACACTAATGATGCCTCCTACATAGTAGGGTTGTTCTTCAAAGAGATTGCAAGGATCCATAGTTTACCACTTAGTATTGTGAGTGATAGAGACAAAATTTGTGTCACTTCTGGTGAACCTTGTGGAAGAAACTCGGTACTAACCTTTCTTTTTCATTTGCATACCATCCATAGTCTTATGGTCACACTGAAGTAGTAAATAGGTCCTTGGGTAATTTACTGAGATGTCCCACCAAACAACATGGTCAAGTTTGGGATCTAGTATTGGGACAAGCAGAATATGCCTACAATGACTCTGTCAATAGAAGCACAAGCCGGAGTCCATTTGACATTGTATATGGATGTCATCCAAGGAGTATCTTAGAACTCAAAGATCTTAGTTCTATGGACCATAGGAGTGCTCAAGGTGAAAATTTTGTAGAGAATATGAAGGAGATCCATGAACAAGTCAAGAAAAAATTGTAGCTAAACAATGAGAAATACAAGACACAAGCAAACAAAACAAAAAGAGAAGTACACTACTAGATAGGTGATCTAGTTATGGCCTATCTAAGAAAGGAAAGAATTCCTAAGGGACAACCTAGCAAACTATGTATAAAGAAGATTGGACATCTTAAGGTTGTACATAAGTTTGGCAACAATGCCTATGAAGTGGAACTACCACCAAACTTGGGAATATCACCACTTTATTGTATGTGATTTGTTTTAGCACAAAGGAACTCAGTTAGCTACAAATAAAGAAGAGACTACTGCTAATAAAGAAGTAGATTGGATACAAGACCTACCCTCAAGTCAACCGATGACATTGGACTGCATTTTGGATTCCAAGATTGTCAAGAGGACTAGGAAAGGAGTCTATAGAGACTACTTGGTTAAATGGATAGGTCTCCCTAAATCTGAAGCTACATGGATGTCTGAAAGAGATATACTGAAGCATGGAACCACTATTCAAGCCCTATCCACTCAAGGGACTTGAGTTTTTCCTAGCCCGGGAGTATGGTGTAGGAGCACTTAGCAATTTTTAATGAGTTTGTTTCCAAGATGTTGGAATCATGTTACAATTTTTGTAATAAGGTCAAGAGGCCATAGAGTGTGTTCTCAAATGATTGTAAGGGCCCTAAGAGTCTTTGTTTGGCCAATGTTGGCTTGTGAGATCTTAAGGGTGCTAGGTAGAGCACTTAATAGGATAAGTTGTTTTTGGGTTAATGTAGGTTGGTTGATGTTGTTTTGAGATTGTTAAGGTCATATGATTCATTTGAGAGTGACCAAGTTTGGGTTTGAGCAAAGTTGGTCACCTATGCAATAATTTACAAAAGTTGCTCATAGCAACTTTGCAACATTTTCATACTCCAGCGGTTAGTTGGTTAAAACAATCAGTTGTGAGCGTTTGTAACTACTATGAGGCCAGTATAATGCTTGGAAAGATCAATGAAAAATAATTGTTGAAGGTGACTGAAGATTTGAAGAGAATAAACAATTTTGGTTTCCCATTTGTATGTGTTCTTTCGAGTTTTTGTTGTTCTTGCAAGTTCGTATGACCTATACAGATTGAGAATCCCAAAACAGGGTCATGGATTGTTAGATTGGCATCTTACCTCAATTTTGTTTTTGATTTGCAATCTTGAAGCGTTGTAGTTTGTGAATAAACTCCATTTTGCTATAGGTGGGTTAAAGAGCCCTAAAAACCAGGGTTTTGAGAGTAAAATGACTCCAACCTAATGTTTCATGGTGGATTTCCACTATGAAACCTTGTGGAATGTTATTTTTTAATGTATTATATGTTCTCTTTTTGGTTTTGAGTCAGGGGAAGCTAAAACAAAGATTTTCCACCACACCCTAAGCTTGGCATGTTGAGTTGGCAAGCGTTAGGAATCATGGATAACAAGCCCTAATTGGGTGAGTCTGGTGGGTGAAGGAGAAGTATGATAGGTTTGGAATTCCATATGGAAGAATAGACCCAAAAATATTGAAAATTCACTTAGGCAATCATACCGGTGAAGGATTTTTAACCAATCCCTATTTTTAAGGCCTAGAAAGGGGCAATTAGGCCTAGTTATCCGGTAAGGGTTATATATGCTAGAGACAAAACCCACCTCTGGTTTTGAGATATTGTATATAAACCCCAAAAGGGTGTTTGTAATGAAAAAGAGTTCATAGGGTTGTTCAAGAAGTTTAATCGGTGAATTCAGAATCCCTCACTATCGGGGCCATTATAACCGATTAAGCCTAAAAGTGTAGTTTGTTTGTAAAACACCAAACTGGTAAGTGTCAAAATCCTCTGAGCAAGAAGTAGGGTTGGTAATCCATCCAAAACCATCAAAACTAATGTGTGTAGTGTGGGGAATGAATATCCTATGGTGGAGGGGTTGAACTCTCCAGTTGAGTGTGAAAGGGATAGGAAAAACATGGTCTCCTAGCCAAGAAATGGAACTTGTAAAAAATAAGAGCTTATCCTAGCCTAAGGACCTTGGGAAGGCTAGAGAGGGTAAATATTGTAGACCCTTGGAGGGTGTGAGGTGTAGAATCATTTGATGGTTCTTGAGTAGCTTGGAGGAGATACCTAGACAAAGTAGCACAAATCGGTGAGAGACAATTCACTCTACATTAGATTGGTATCAATGCAGGTTGATTGAGAAAAGTGGTGTTTGTCAGACCCAGAGGTAGAGTCAGAAGGCAACAGAATGCCACCAAAGGCAATGATCCAAGAGGCTATAAGAAAGTTGGTCCAATATATGCTTAGTGAAGCCCGGGAGAAAGAAACCAAGAAAGGCAAGGGCAAGGTCACTGAATGGGGTGATGAAACTGATGATGAAGATGCAGATGTGATAGGGGTTATAACAGAAAAGAGAGAGTTGGAAAAATATCAATAGATCTTCTTGGATGCCCTCAAGTCATTCAATAAAGACAACATAGAAGGTTTACCTATCTATAGTGGAAGCTTAAATGGTGAAGAGTTATTAGATTGGATATAATCCTTGAGCAATCATTTTGAATACAAGGAAGTTTCAGAAGAAAAGAGGGTCAATTTGGCCAAGTAAATATTGAAGGGATCGACCCTAGTGTGGTGGAACATGATGCAAGAAGAAAGAGAACAAACTAGGAGAAAGAAGATGATCTCTTGGGAGAGAATGAAGATCAAGATTAAAACTCAATTCTTACCGGTAGATTATGAAGTGTAGATGCACAAGAAGTTGTAGAATCTGAAACAAAGAGAAATGGATGTGAGTGCTTATACAAAGGAGTTCAACAAAAAGACCCTAAGAGATAGGAAGAAAGAGGAAGAAGTGGAGAAGGTTGAAAGGTACTTAAATGGCCTTAGACAAAACATTCAAGATGAGATCAGCATGATAGCACCTGGCACAATCCATAAGTGCTTTCAGTTAGCCTTGAGAGCAAAAGATAAGATCAAAAGGAAAGGTGAACATAATCAAAGTGGCAAAGATGGCAGAGGTTACAGAGGAAGAGGCACCTTTGGAAGAGGATATAATCCTAACAATAATGATGAAGGCAATCAATCAAAGAATTGTGGTGATAATCCAAACAAAGGAGGATAGTTTAGAGGCAACTCTAGTGAGAGAAATAACTATAGAGGCAGATTTGGCAATTCGGGAAGAGGAACCACAGTCTTCACTGGAAAATGCTACTATTGTCATCAAGTGGGGCATACCATGAGCCGGTGTCCTGAAAAGACTTCAAGCTCTCACATGGGAGAGAGGAGAACTCAGTTGGTGCAAGAAGAGGATTGTCAAAGTGTTACCTCACCAATCAACAAAGCAGACCTAGTCCTAGAAGGAGAGAACCTGATGCTAAGAAGGACCTTGTTGAAGGTACCACAGTCCAAAGAACCTACACAAAGGAAGACACTATTCAAAACCACCTATAGATTTCATGGTAAGATTTGCAAAGTTATAGTAGATTCAGGGTCTACTGAAAACATTGTAGCAGTTGAGATGGTAGACAAACTAAAATTGAAAAGGTTGCCACATACCACCCCCTATAAGGTATCTTGATTGAATAAAGGTCAACATGTGCTTGTAGATGAGCAAGCTCGGGTAGATTTTGAAATAGGAGATTAAAAGGATAGTGTTCTATGTGACATATTACCCATGGATGCATGCCACTTACTGTTAGGATGTGCTTGGTAGTATGATATCAAAGCTATACATGATGGGGAGAAGAATTCCTATGTTATCACCAAGGAGGGTAGAAAGTTTCAAACGGATCCCTTGATTGATCAAGGAGAAGAAAGACATCTTGGATCAAGTGTTATGTTTCTTAGTGGGAAAAAGTTCTTGGAATTGTTAAAGCATGAAGGGAACCAAGGATGTGCCCTTATAGTGAAACCCAAAGAAGAGACAAAGACAAAAACCAAACCGGTGATACCACAAGAGGTGCAAACCTTACTAGACCGATACAAAGACATAGTTGTCAATGAGATACCGGATGCCTTGACCCCTATGAGAGATGTTAACCATCAGATAGACCTCATACCTAGTTCAACTTTTCCAAACAAAGTTTCTTACAAAATGACACCTACTCAAAAATGAGGAAATAGCAAAGCAAGTGCAAGAATTGCTAAATAAGGGGTTGATAAAGAAGAGTTTAAGTCCATGTGCAGTGCCCACTATTTTGGCACCCAAGAAAGATGGTAAGTGGAGGATGTGCACTAATTCAAGGGCCATAAACAAAATCACAATTAGATATTGATTTCTAGTGTCGAGGATTGAGGATCTAATTGACTACCTAGGTGGAACTTGCTACTTTTCTAAGGTGGATTTGAAACAAGGCTATCATCAAATTATGACCAGACCTAGTGATGAATGGAAGACAACATTTAAAACAAATGAGGGGTTATATGAATGGTTTGTGATGCCCTTGGGGCTCACAAATACACCCAACACTTTCATGAAACTCATGAATGAATTTTTTGCAGAATTCATTGGTAAGGTCATTGTTTATGTTGGAATCCAAGAACACTGAGAGGGGGGGGGGTGGTGAATCAGTGTTCTACTAGAATGATCATTTTTAACCTTATTAAAACATGCATACACCAATGGGTATACCGATACATATAGAATTGAAATAAATAAAGCAACCAATAAGCCAATCACACAAATGAATACCATAACACAAAGATTTATATGTGGAAAACCTCAATGGGATTTGTGACCCACAATATCAGTCCACTGGTCAGATGAAAAGATATTACAAAATATAGGGGCCTGCACTTGCAGGAAGCTTTATAGCCTAGAGCACATTGCTCAATCACAAAAGGAGCCTCACTGACTACATACAGATCTAGACTACAATTTGGAGAAATGATTGAACTACAAAGATAACATCTTCTATGCCTGAATATAGTTCCAGTTAAGCTTTGTATGTTCTGGTCCGAAACCCTAAACCCTTTATCAGAATACCCCCTTACATAAATATCCTCACATACATGATATCTCTCATTTATTTCGCATCTTCTTCATTATTTCCTTCCAATCCATATCACAAAATGATTTAACCAACTAACCTATATACCCTTTACAATTCATCATTCCTTATGTCGGCTTACAAAGATAATTACAATATCAATATACATGTTGGCTAGATAACATATATACATAAATATCAAAATCAATTGTCGATGCTGGATCCAAAAGATGTTGGCCTCCAATACCGATAACTTGATTCTAAACCGTGTTGGCCTACATTATCAGTAACCAAAGATTTCCTTTCCAACCGGTGCCAATGCCGATGCCGGTGAAGTGTCTGTGAAGTGCCTATCAGTACACAACTGAACCAAAACATGAAGCCGTAATAAGTTGCCATGTTTCCATCAATGACAACATATTGAAACCAACCAATTGAGTGTCAATTGCCAATAATTTACCTTGATGACATTCTGATTTTTAGTAGGTCAAAGGAGGAGCATATCAAACATCTGAATCAAGTTTTGAGGAAGCTACATCAAGAAAAGTTGATGATAAACTTGGATAAATGTGAGTTTTTCAAAAGTGAATTGATGTATCTTGGTTTTGTAGTTTCTCAAGGTTGTTTAAAAATGGATCCATCAAAAGTGGAAGCAATAGTAAATTGGCCTACTTCGAAATCAATAGGAGATGTAAGAAATTTCCATGGTTTAGCTTCTTTTTATAGGAAATTCATTAGAGCTTTTAGCCATGTGTGTGCACCTATCTTGAACACTATCAAAGGTGGGATAAAATATTAGTTTAAGTGGACTAGTGAAATAGACAAAGGGTTTGAGTTTTTAAAAATAAAGGTAGCAGAACTTCCTTACATTAGGCTCCCTAATTTTAATCATCTCTTTACTGTGAAGTCCGATGCCAAGAAGTTGGTTATAGGGGCCATTTTGAGCCAAGAAGGTCACCCAGTTGCATTTCTCTCTGAGAAGCTCAATGAGGCAAAACAAAAGTATTCTACCTATGATCTACAATTGTATGCTATGGTGCAAGCACTCAAGAAGTGGCGACATTATTTGTTACCTAAAGAGTTCATAGTCTACACTGATAATCATGCACTTAGTTTTTTGAATAGGCAGGAGAAATTGAATCAAAGACACCTCAAGTGGGTTGAGTATTTGCAGGCCTACACCTTTTCCATCAAACACAAGAAGGAGTCACTAATAAGGTAGAATATTCCTTAAGTAGAAGGGTTCTAACTATTCAAGAAGTGCAGCTACAAAGTGTGGGGTTAAATAACCTCAAAGATCTATACCAAGGTGACAAAGACTTTAGTGAAGCATATGATGTCTGCTCAAAGTTTGCTAGTGCTTGTCATGTTGCCTATTCTAATTTTATGTTGTAGTAAGGATTATTATTTAAAGGACACCTACTTTGCATACCACAATGTTCTATGAGAGACAATGTCATCAAGGAGAAGCATCAAGGCAGTGTAAGTGGACATTTTGGTCTTGACAAGACCTTAGAGCAGGTTGGCAGGTTTTACCATTGGCCTAGACTACAGTCAGATGTTAGAAGATTTGTGGAGCAATGTGCTATTAGTAAAAGGGATAAGGGAACCTCCAACAATGTAGGTTTGTATCAGCCTCTAGCCATACCAACAAGGCCATGGGAGTGTGAGAGTATGGACTTTGTTCTTGGTTTACCTAAAAATCTAAGAGGATATGACAATGTCTATGTCATAGTGGATAGATTCAACAAGATGGAACACTTTGTGCCTTGAAAATACACTAATGATGCCTCCTACATAGCAGGGTTGTTCTTCAAAGAGATTGTAAGGATCCATAGTTTACCACTTAGTATTGTGAGTGATAGAGATACAAAATTTGTGAGTCACTTTTGGCGAACCTTGTGGAAGAAACTCGGTACTAACATTTCTTTTTCATATGCATACCATCCATAGTCTTATGGTCAAATTGAAGTAGTAAATAGGTCCTTGGGTAATTTACTGAGATGTCTCACCAAACAACATGGTCAAGTTTGGGATCTAGTATTGGGACAAGCAGAATATGCCTACAATGACTTTGTCAATAGAAGCAAAGGCCAAAGTCCATTTGAGATTGTACATGGATGTCATCCAAGGGGTATCTTAGAACTCATAGATCTTAGTTATATGGACCATAGGAGTGCACAAGGTGAAAATTTTGCATAGAATATGAAGGAGATCCATGAACAAGTCAAGAAAACATTGCAACAAAATAATGAGAAATACAAGACACAAGCAAACAAAACAAGAAGAGAAGTACACTACTAGTTAGGTGATCTGGTTATGGCCTATCTGAGAAATGAAATAATTCCTAAGGGAAAACCTAGCAAACTATGTATGAAGAATATTGGACCTCTTAAGCTTGTGCATAAGTTTGGCAACAATGCCTATGAAGTGGAACTACCACCAAACTTAGGAATATCACCAATCTTTATTGTATGTGATTTATTCTAGTATAAAGGAACTCAGTCAGATGCAAAGGAAGAAGAGACTACTGCTACTAAACAAGTAGATTGGATACAATACCTACCCCCAAGTCAACCGGTGACATTGGACCGCATTTTGGATTCTAAGATTGTCAAGAGGACTAGGAAAGGATTCTATAGAGACTACTTGGTTAAATGGATAGGTCTCCATAAATCTGAAGTTACATGGATGTCTAAAAGAGATATATTGAAGCATGGAACCATTAGTCAATCCCTATCCACTCAAGGGACTTGAGTTTTTCCTACCTTGGGAGTATGGTGTAGGGGCGCTTAGCAATTTTTAATGAGTTTGTTTTCAGGATTTTGGACTCATGTTACAGTTTTTGTAAGAAGGTCAAGAGGCCATAGAGTGTGTGCTAAAATGACTGTAAGGTCCCTAAGATTCTTTGTTTGGCCAATGTTGGCTTGTGAGCTCTTAAGGGTGCTAGGTAGAGAACTTAATAGGATAAGTTGTTTTTGGGTTAATGCAGGTTGGTTGATATTGTTTTGAGATTGTTAAGGTCATATGAGTCATTTGAGAGTGACCAAGTTTGGATTTGAGCAAAGTTGGTCACCTATGCAATAATTTGCAAAAGTTGCTCATAGCAACTTTGCAACATTTTCATACTCCAACGGTTAGTTGGTTAACTCAATCATTTGTGAGCATTTGTAACTACTCCAAGGCTATTATATGGCTTGAAAGATCGATGACAAACATTTGTTGAAGGTGGCTAAAGATCTGAAGAGAATAAACAATTTTGGTTTCCCTTTTTTTTGTGTTCTTCCAAGTTTTTGCTATTCTTGCAAGTTCGTATGACCTGTATGGATTGAGAATCCCAAAACAGGGTCATGGATTGTTAGACTGGTGACTTACCTTCATTTTTTAAATTTGGAGTCTTGAAGTGTTGTAGTTTGTGAATAAACTCCATTTTGTTGCAGGCAGGTTCAAGAGCCCTAAAAACCAGGGTTTTGAGAGTAAAATGGCTCCAACCTAACGTTCCACGATAGATTTCCACTCTAAAACCTTGTGAAATGTTAGGTTGCAATATATTCTATGTATTATTTTTGGTTTTGAGTAATGGGAAGCTAAAACAAAGATTTGCCACCATACCTTAAGCATGGCACGTTGAGTTGGCAAGCGTTAGGAATCATGGATAACAAGCCCTAATTGGGTGAGTCTAGTGGGTGAAGAAGTATGATAGGTTTGGAATTCCATATGGAAGCATAGACCCCAAGCTATCAATAATTCACTTAGGCAATTAGACCAGTGAAGGAGTTTTAACCAATCCCAATTTTTAAGGCCTAGAAAGGGGCAATTAGGCTGAGTTAACTAGTAAGAGTTATATATGCTAGAGACAAAAACTACCTCTGGTTTTAAGATATTTTATGTAATACCCAAAAGGGTGTTTGGAATCACAAAGAGTTCATAGGGTTGTTTAGGAAGTTTAACCAGTGAATGCAGAATCCCTCGCTGTCAGGGCTACTAGAACCAATTAGGCCTAAAAGTGCAATTTGTTTGTAAAACACCAAACTGGTAAGTGTCAAAAGCTCCTGAGAAAGGATTAGGGTTGGTAATCCATCCAAAATCATCCAAAATAATGTGTTTAGTGTGGGGAATGAAGATATTTAGGTGGAGGGGTTGAACTCTCCGATTGAGTGTGAAAGGGAGAGGAAAAACATTGTCTCCTAGCCAAAAAATGGAACTCATAAAACAACAAGAGCTTATCCTAGCCTAAGGACCTTGGGAAGGTTAGAGAGGGTAAGTCTTGTAGACCCTTGGAGGGTGTGAGGTGTAGAATCATTGGATGGTTCTTGAGTAGCTTGGAGGAGATACCTAGACAAAGTAGCACAAACCGGTGAGAGACAATCCACTCTACATCAACAGTTTGATAGACAGGCAATACATGATGGGAGGAATAATACATACACTATTGTGGCCAATGGGATGAAGCAAACCTTGTTACCTTTGGAGGAAAATTTGAAGAATGAAGTCTGTACAAATACTAGAATCTTCTTAGTACATGGAAGGAAATTCATGGATGGACTGAGACATGAGAATGTGTGTTTTGCCTTAATTCCTAAGAATACTGAGAGACCAAAACCAGAAGGAGAACACCCGACAAAGATAAGATATTTGTTGATAGAATATGAGGACTTCATTTTAGATAATGTACCTGATGGATTGCCACCTGTTCGAAGTATTAGTCATTACATGGACTTGGTTCCAAGAGCTAGTTTGCCTAACAAAGTTGCATACCAGTTGACACCGATAGAGAATGAAGAACTGAATAGGTAAGTGCAGGAGTTGTTGAAGAAAAGTTTGATCATTGAAAGTCTGAGCCCTCGTGCAGTACCAACAATATTAGCACCTAAGAAGAATACAGAAGTGAGGATGTGTAGCGATTCA
Source organism: Cryptomeria japonica (assembly GCF_030272615.1). Classification (NCBI taxonomy): domain Eukaryota; kingdom Viridiplantae; phylum Streptophyta; class Pinopsida; order Cupressales; family Cupressaceae; genus Cryptomeria; species Cryptomeria japonica. The sequence continues at coordinate 750,653,989 of NC_081414.1, read as the reverse complement.
AGAGCAATAAACAAGATCACAGTGAAGTATCAGTTTCCTTTGCCTAGGATGGATGACATAATGGACTGTTTAAGTGGAGGAAAATACTTAACAAAGATAGATTTGAAGAGTGGATATCATCATATCAGGATCAGAGAAGGTTATGAGTGGAAGACAAAATTTAAGACAAATGAAGGACTATATGAATGGTTGGTGATGCCTTTTGGATTGACTAATTTACCGAGCACTTACATGAGGTTGATGAATGAGGTATTAAAGAAATTCTTGGGTAAGTTTGTTATTGTGTATTTGGATGACATTCTGATTTTTAGTTAGAGAAAAGAGGAGCATTTGTTGCAGTTAAGATAAGTTTTGTAGAGGTTGAGAGAAGAAAGTTGTTGATCAATATCAAGAAGTGTACTTTCATGAAGGATGAGTTAGTCTATTTGGGCTTTGTGATATCTGAGGATGGTTTAAAGATGGACCATGAGAAAGTGAAAGCCATTATTGAGTGGCCTACACCAGAAAGCATTGGAGAGGTAAGATCATTTAATGGATTGGCTAGTTTTTATGAAAAGTTTATTAGAAATTTCAGCTTAGTTTGTAACCCTATGATTGAGACCATGAGGGGAGATCAGAAGGAATTCAAGTGGACCACTGGAGCAAACAAAAGTTTTGAATTGTTGAAGCAGAAAGTGACTGAGTATCCTATGTTGGCTTTACCAAATTTTAATAAGGTGTTTCAAGTGGATTGTGATGCAAGTGGAACAACAATAGGAACAATTTTGAGTCAAGAAGGGAGAGCAGTAGCATATTTCAGTGAGAAATTGAATGATGCCCGTAAGAGATATTTAGTGTATGATCAAGAATTTTATGCCATAATTCAAGCCTTGAAGAAATGTATACATTACTTGTTGCCTAAGGATTTTGTGTTGTATACAGATCATCAAGCTTTGTAGTATTTGAATTGTTAGAGTAAGTTGAATCAAAGACATATGAGATGGGTATAACTCTTGCAGAGTTACACCTTTGTGTTGAAGCATAGAAGTGGTAAATCTAACAAAGTTGTTGATGAATTGAGTAGGAGAAGGAATTTGCTAACAAAGATGAAAGTAACAGTATTAGGTTTTGAAGACCTTATATGATGAAGACCTGGATTTTGCAGAACCTTGGAAAGCATGTAGAGAACCGGTTATGGTTGATAGAAGCAAATGGTTGGATGTTATTCAAGTGAGTTTAGTTGTGCATACCTAATAGTTCCATGAGAGAGAACCTAATCAAAGAGAAGCATAGTGGAGGTTTAGCTGGACATTTTAGCATTGATAAAATAGTTGCATTGGTGAGTGAGCAGTATTTTTGGCCCCAGATTCATAAGGATGTTGAGAGACATGTGCGGAGTTTTAGAGTTTGTCAAGTTGCAAAAGGTAGTAGTCAGAATGTGGGATTGTATAAACCTTTGATAGTACTAGTATGACCTTGGGAGGATATAAGCATGGATTTTGTACTTGGATTGCCTAAGCCACCGAGAGGGAATGAATCTATATTTGTGGAAGTGGATGGATTTTCAAAGATGGATCATTTCATACCTTGTAAGAAGACATCAGATGCATTGCATGTAGGAGACCTATTTTTCAAGGAAGTGGTAAGATTGCATGGATTACCTAAGAGCATAGTTTCAGACAAAGATACTAAGTTTGTGGGCTATTTTTGGAGAACACTTTGGAAGAAGATGAAGACAAATTTGAAGTTCAGTTATACTTTTCATCCATAGACTGATGGACAGAGCGAAGTAGTTAACCCGAGTTTGGGAAACTTGTTGAGATGTTTAGTGGGAGATAAAATCAAAAGTTTAGATTTGATCCTTACACAAGCAGAGTTTGCGTATAAAAAATCAGTAATTAGAAGTACCAGAAAAAAAAACCTTTTGAGATTGTTACCAGAGTGCATCCTAGAGGAATAGCAGAATTGAGAGACATTAGCAAAGAAGAGCGGAAGAGTTCAGAAGCAAAAGATTTTGCAGATCACATGGCAACATTGCATATTCAGGTTAAACAACATTTGGAAGACATGAATAGAAAATATAAGGAGAATCTAGATGAGAAGAGGAGACAAGGAATTTGAAGTTGGCGATGAAGTGATGTTATACTTGATAATAGAGAGATTCCTGGTTGGAACTTATAATAAGTTGCAGATGAATAATTTTGGACCCTGTAAGATTTTGAGGAAGTTCAATTCTGGAAATGCATATGAAGTGGAGCTACCGAATAGTCTAAGTATTTCACCCATATTCAACATTAAAGATCTTCATGAGTACCATGAACCAGAATTCAGTGAGGATAGTGTTGCAGACCTTGAGATATAATTTCCCTAGAAGGAACCAGACCAGATTGAAGAGATTTTGGACAGTAGGATTAGGCGTAGTACCCAGAACAGTCAGTACAAAGAATATCTTGTGAAGTGGAAGAGCAGACCAGTTGAAGATTCATCTTGGATTTCTTAGGAAGACGTAGACCACCTTGGTTTCCCTTTGACCCTAGAAAAGTGAGAGGCTCGCTTTTTATCATTAACCTTGGATGTTTGATGCAGGAGCATCCCCGGTTCACAACAATCTTGTATCAACCAAAAACATTTATTTTTTGTTTTGTTTGCAGTTTCAGTTTTCCTTTCTATGTGTCCTAGTTTTGGCTCACTGGATTCTATGGAGTTGGATTCTACTTGAAGACTTGATCATCTTTCTTGCTTTCAAACTGCATCTCTTTTGGATCACCTTCCGACAAGATATCGCTACCAGTTTCCTTGACAATTTCTTGTTACTAGTTGTTCCTTTGTTACTGGTTGCCTGAGACATATTCTGGTGATCTACCGAAACCCATTCCGAAGCTTGCAGATCCTTAGGAATTGATCTCAATGTTTATTGGCATGTGGGTGACCTTCTACATTTCATCCTTTGGATTTTTTTAGAGGAATATCTTGGCGGAGGTCGACCTTGTTCATTTTGCACGTTAGGTCTTGTTCTTTGGGTTTTGATCCCTTTTGGGCTGATTGGATCCTTTGGATCGATATACATACATACATACATACATACATACATATATATATATATATATATATATATATATATATATATGTATGTATGTATGTATGTATGTATGTATGTATGTATGTATGTATGTATATTTGTAATCATGTTTTAGAATGCAAGCAATCATAAAATCAAGAAGTATCAGATAGATAGACTATGCCTAGAAGATAGATCTTTTGATTCAAGGTCCTAGTGTGACCTATTCTACCAGGCTTGTGTGTCAGTATGTTGTAACCTGGTTGTTACCAGTTGAATGTAATCACATTTAATGCAATAAAACTATTTGTTCAACATTGCCTCCATCATATCTTTGTGTTTCCATTGTGTTTACTTTTGCTGACTGGTTTGGACTGATCTCCTTGAGGTCCCTCCTCACCGATGACTTAAAGTGCAATTAATGAATTAATTTTTGGAGGCCAAAATATTAAAGTATCTCATAAAGTTAATGTGCATACAAGTTATATTATTTTAAATGATATTAAAATGCATTTATTATTCATGAATATGAGTGCCCAAGTTTGAAGACTTATTATAAAGTTCTATGAAAAAACTAAAAGTGGATTTCAAAAGGGGATTAAAGGCACTTAAGAGCCAAGATGATATAAAAGGTTTCAAAAATAAAATCAAACTCATTATTGATGATCATATGCCTTTGCTTTTAGGATTTGTGAGAGACCAAGGGTTTTTGTAGATTTTCAATCTTTTAGAGACTTTGGAGAACATTCACTCTTCATTGTCAGCATACTGAGGTTGTGAAATATCAGTTGAAGATTGCTTTAAGGGTTGGCTACATCCAGTAGTCATAATTGAGTTGTATTGGTGAAATATTTCAAGAGTTTACAAGAGTTTTAAGTGCAAATCAAAATTACTAAAGATAAATATCATTAAATATATTTATTGTTGGTTCGCCTACTCTCTTTGGCATGTGGGAAATATATTGTGCAGATTGAAGGTGAAAGTCTTCAAGAAATCTCAAGGGTTTGTGAGAAGTTTTCAAAATATTAAAGAAGCATCCACTAAAGGCTACCATTTATGTTGTTATACCGCTGCAAACATTATACTTTATTTTCTCATCCATTTAAAAGGCTTTCAAGGCATATCTTACCTATGAGTTAATAATTTGTAACCTCCAAATTTTTTGGGTATTGTTGTTTTAGATAATAGGGGATATTTTATAAACTGGGTTGTTAATATTTTGTGAAAATACTAAGTATCTAAGATGATATAAAAATTTGGAATTTTCAATTGTGTATTCCCTACGTAATGTTCAGATTTTAAGTTAAAAATTATTATTGCAATATCTTCTATTTTGATGCATTATATTGTTGTATCAAGCATTGCAAATATATCAAAAAAATTGCAAAAAACTTTCAAAACTTCAAACTCTGAAAATTATATGAGCAAGGGCAAGAAATCAGAAATTACAATTTTAGTTCAAAAATTCAGTTAGGGAGAACAAGGGTTCCTACAATGGTATCGGAGTGGTCTCCTGCGATCTCCCTAGTTTAAAACAAACACTTAGTGAATCAAAACCTTGCACCATTTGAGTGACCAACACTCATCAGTTTCAATTATGGGTTCACTTAGTGACAAACAAATTATATCTGGTGATTGGATTTGGTTAGCGAGAACAATATATGAACAAGTTGAGAAACTTGGTGAAATTCTACAGTCCAGGTATGATACATTATGTATTTTTAGAAGGCTAGAAGAAATTTTGAGTATAATAGGGCATTCACCTTCAATAGTGCTTCAGATAGCAATGGGTCCTGCAGTGACAATGTTGGGCGAGCATAGGTACTTGAGGTTATAACGATAGTGAGATCGGGCTTGTTGTTTCCTTATGCTACAATCATTTCATGAGTATCACAGTCCCCCTGGTTCCTTATTCTAGTAACACCATGAGAGAGATTGTTTAGTTGATCATTGATTATATGGTTGGGATTGGAGACATTGGGAGTCCTACCTATGCCCAAAAGGTTAAGGTCTTAGAGCTAATGGCAAAAGTTACATCATGTATTGCCATGTTTGATTATGATTAGCATGATCTTGTGTTATAGTTATTCAGGATCTTTGTAGAGTCCATTAGATCGGAGCATGATAGGACTACATGAGAGATATCATGACTTCCATTGTTAATAACATTGATAATATATCTCAACATATTATGACACTTCTTCTAGCTATTCATAGGCGAGAAAAACTGACTTCTCCAGTTGCTTATGTTTTGGTGTGTAGTGTTTTTGAATAGTGTGAAGACAAGCTAAAACCTTATTTGACTGAGGAGGAGAAAGTACATGAAAAAAAGGTGATATTTATGGAGAATGTGTTGATTATTGGCACTTGAGAAGTTGTTATCAATCATGATAACAAATATGATTTTCATGACAATAGCCTTCCACTTGAGTGTAATGATGATTTGAATGTTATGGTAAGTTCAGAAAGTGTTGTGGGAGTAACCTCAAGTATTGGCACTCATGATACAAGTGTCAAGAGTGAGGATTGCATGGGAATTTGGACTCATAATAGTTCTGATTTACATGGTAGCAGTGACAAAACTTTGCATTAGCATGAGACAACAATGATTTCACATGTGTAAGATTCTACTATTGAGCTGTCACATGAAAGTACTTAGGAATTAGGTATTAATGATGCATTGTATGTTGTAGATCCATGTCATGATGAGTCTGATTTCTCAAATCAGACCTTAGAAAACAAGTTTGAAGATTCATGTGATGGCATAGAATCCCAAGATCATGAGTTAGATGGTCATGTACTTGCATTGGAAGTGGAAGTGTGTGAAGATAATATATCAACAACTTCTTCTTTACTAGTTGAGCCACCCATTGAGAGTCATAGCAGAAGTACTTGAGATGTTGAGGTGTGCATGGATGATAGAACACATGATATTGTTGATCACGAGGTGAGTGATGTTGATTCAGCCTCATACCATAGTGCAGATTTGGATGGAAATAATGAGTCACAGGGGTATCATCATCTAGTTGGACAATTGAAGGTTAGTGAGAACATGATTGCTACAACTTTGGAGCATTTTGACGTCGCTCGATAGATGTTGGTGACCTATGATTGGAGTACTTCTGAGACAAATGAGCACAGTGATAGTAGTCTTTCTCGATAAGAGTTCCACGCACTTTGAGAAGTTATTGGAATAATGAAACATAGCTATTTACAGTTGTTGGCTGATAGATACTATCTTCTCGAGTGGGATTGCACTTGCTATGATGCCTTGAGGAGGAAGGAAGAGGAGGTTGATGAGCTCACCCATGAGCTTGAGGTGACTATGGACTCATTGGAGAGCGCTCAATCAACCCTTCGTGAGTCATAGTCAAGTTGAGGAGCTTACCGTGGTGTTGAGTTTAGCATAGTCTTCACCATCTATGGATACAATTGATTATCTTATAGCAACACTTGGTGATGAGATTACCTCCATGGGTTGTAGTGATGGATGTGTTGAGGATGTGTCTACATCCGTCACTCATGCAGGTATAAATGACGTAGTTGGGATGAGTAATTTGATTGAGAGCAACATAGAGCAACTTGTTGCATCAGGATCTTTTGAGCTTGGAACTATGACCAATGATGCAATTCAGATGGTTGATAGCTCTTGTGTGGTAGTGGTGGAATCTATAGAGATTTGTGTGTTAGTACATGATGTTACTCAATCCACTTCATATGGGACTCACAAAGTGTCATCTGGTTCAGAGTATGGCTCTCATGTAGATTTGTTTCCCTCTCCTAGAAGCAAATGTGTTACTTCATCCCATGCAGGTGATTTTGGATGCTAGCTTGTTGCATCTCAGAGTCAAAGTGATCAGCTACAGGTTTCAAAGGATAAGGTTGACTCAGCCTTATATTGTTTTTACTACACATATTCATTTGTTGAGTACCTTCTTAAGAGTCTTAAGATTTGGGAGGGTCCATTTGGGGCCACCAAGGATACTCTCATCCGAGGTTCTCTCGCCATTAGGCATTGTGTGGGAGTAATTGTAGATACTATGACTATAATGCTTCCTAATAGAGATTTCATGATTGGGTTTGCAAAAAATGTGACTAGAGCCCCTACCCAATTTGATATTTGGTATCAAAGATTAGAGTCGTTTCTTGATTCCAGTATTGCTAGAGATGAGCCCTTGACCGAGGTTCGAGCGTTTTGTCACTACATAATGAAGAGTACTCATCACTTTTCTTTTGATCCACACACGGAGGACTTGATGATGCATCAATGTGGATTGGCTTCGGGGTTATACCAGCCATTGTGGGATGGAGAGTTACCATCTTTAGTAGATGAAACTAGCGGTTGCGAGTACCCAACTCAGTTGATTGTTGGGGGTTATTTATTGGATCAATGTTCAGTTTCCCATCATATTAATGTGTATCTGGTGGAGATTGTTACTCCTATGAAACAAAGACTACCTTTGGATATACAGCTTCAAGGAGATTATGATGACAATGGTCATGATGGTTTAGTTGGATATCACGTCCATGAGAGTTTATCAGAGGTTGTGGAGATGTTGCACAATTGATGTTTCTAGGTAATCTTATATCCACAATATAGATAGATGTGTGTATAGATTGCACTGGGATCTAGGTGACGACAAAGTCAGTGTTGAAGTTTAGATAGCCCCCATGGGTTGGCTTCACCGCATCTAGCATGGTGAAGTGGGGATTAGTGTTGAGCATTGGAATTCTGAGGGAAGTTTACATGGCAGACTTCTTTCCTGGATTTGGGATCTCAGTATACTATGTTGGACACTCTCCAGTATGTTGAGGGATCCTTTGTGTGCATCAAGTTTTCGGTTTGTGTTCACTAGGGAGTATTATTGCATGTACATGGTGTGGATCGTTGGTAGTCTCATTTCAGGTTTTCATGTACATAATTTGTTTCAAATGCCCAGATCAGTTGCACATGTGTTAGATGATTGTATGGAAGCTTATCTTGCATAGTTTTGGGAAGCAAACATCGCCAGTCTTCAGAGTTGCTTCCACTTGATGTTCATGTTCTTGCAACACTTGTTATTGAATTTGATATAGTTTGGTAGGTCCTGTCAGTTGTGCTATTCGTGTTGGTGTTATAGAAGTTAGTTGGTGATATCAGGGACATTACACGGTTCTTCCCTTGGGACCCAAGTGGAGTGATCTTTTAGAGGGTTTTCTTTTGAGCAGTGGAGATTTCTTAGGGACAAGCAATTTCAGGGAGGGCAGACTGTAATGTCCCCTTTTTTCTTGTTCTTGTTTTTGATGGTTTAGCCTATTATTATGGCCCTCGTAGGATAAAATAGATGGTTAGAGGGTCCTAATGGGCAATTGGAATAGTGTTCTCTTATCCGAAACTCAGTTTTGTTCAAAATTGGCCTTTGTTTGACTCAGTTTCACAGACTTACTATTTATAGTAAGTTAGTGGTTGCTCAAGATGGACCCTTACTATTTTTAGTGAGGCAAATGGATGCATACTAGATGTAGTGGTCAACTCCCTGGTTCAGATGAAATCAAGAAATAAAGAGTATTTATGGAGTTATGTTATCTTAATTATTAATAAAGTAATACTTTATTGATAATTAATCATTAAAGGGATATTATAAAGTTAAAAAGTCACTTTATATTCAATGGGGCCATGACCCTTCATTTAAGTGACTTAAAGTGCAATTAATGGATTATTTTTTGGAGGCCAAAATAATAAAGTATTTCATAAAGTTAATGTGCACACAAGTTATATTATTTTAAATGATATTAAAGTACATATATTATTCATGAATATGAGAGCCCAAGTTTGAAGACTTCTTATAAAGTTCTATGAAAAAACTAAAAGTGGATTTCAAAAGGGGATTAAAGGCAATTAAGAGTTGAGATGATACAAAAGGTTTCAAAAATCAAATCAAAATCCTTATTGATGATTGTTTGTCTTTGCTTTTGGGATTTGTGAGAGACCAATGTTTTTTGCAGATTTTCTATCTTTTCCAAACTTTGGAAGTACCATAGATAGGTCTATTACGATAGATGGAAATGATGCAATAGGAGTAGTTCTTCATCAATCACTTCAATCACATCATCATTTCCTTCTACTATGACTAGGTGACCAAACAGTTTGGTTAGGTATAGGGGGTTTAGATTTCCCAACTCATCTATATGTGATAAACACATAGTATAGTGATGCCCAACCTACCATAATAGATGTAACCTTGAGCAGTCCAAATGATGAAGTGAGATGTAGTGTGAAGCCCTACCCCAAAAACACCATAGAACTTCTTTATTTTCACTATGGACTTATCATTTGATACATTACCTTGATGCACTATGGATTTAGAGACTATTTGATAGATGATTTGATATCATTGGATATGATATATCCCATATTATTTTTGATTTTAGTACTTATGTTGATGATGTTATAATTCATGTATGCAAGCCTAATTGGTGATTGCTTTATATGATTTTAATGATGTTGCAATTGATTAAATGGTCACATATAGATTGTTAGGAAAAGCAATTGGATTCTATCTTTATTGTTCTTTGAATAGGAGATCAATCCATGATATGTTGTGAAATTGGATGCTATGTGTTTAAAAGTGTATTCGTTCATATATGTATGCATATTGTTTTGGACCTACTGATGTGTGGATTGAGATGTGCAGGATATTAATCCATGTAAACATGGAAATAAATGGGATAACTAGGACCAAACCTATGTGCGATTGTGAAGCCAAGGTTTGTCTCTTTGGAGACACAATACTTCACTTCTAATGTGTTTATTTTCGTATAAGTGAATGCATGTGTGTATGTTCAATTTGTTCAATTTTAATTTATTCCACCTTTAAAGGGCATGTTCAGTGTATGTTGATGTGTTGTATTTTATGGTGTCACTTGACACTTGTAATGCGAAAACATTGGCATGTGACATGTTCTTGAGAGGGAAATGTGAAAACCTATGTATTTTTCAAACCTCATTTAGTTTTCCCAAAAGGCAACTTGGTTAGGGAGCCCTTGGTATGGTCAAATCAAGTTTGAACAGTAGGTAAATTCTAGGTGCATTTTCTGGGGGTCAAACTAACTCCTATAATTAAGGTTAAGTCATTTTTTGAAGGCCCACTTGATGTACCTATGGGTAAGGGATCTTTTTGGGCATAGAACCACTCACTTGTGATTGCCAAGTCACTTCAAAAGTGAAATTTTCTAGATGGATGAAAATCAGCTTTTAGAAGATTGAGTTTTAGTAAGACAACCTTCTATTCTTGTGCTAGATGCACTTTCCCACCTTACACCTACCTTTTCAGTTTCCTCTTTTAGAAACCTTGTAAGAGGGTTGGGAAGACCAACCTATGAGCTCTCTCCATCCTTTTCCAAGGAAGTTGGAAAGTGTGAGAAGAGTCTACTTAGGAGAAAAATTCAAACTTAGAATTCATCACCCACTCTCCAATCTTGGAGATCAAGAGTTGTTGAAAGATTTGGAATTTGAAAGGAAAAATTTAGCAAATGAAAAAGCTTGTAGTTGGTGGAAATATTGTTAGCTTGGATTGGAGGCTCTTCATCAAATATTCATAGAACATTCCATTTGTAGGAGTTGAGGTTGGTGTATTGTCACCCTTAGAATTTAAATACATATTCTTGTTGCTTTATGTGAAAATTTCCATGTTGTAAATGCATTTGTTTGTGACTTGAGTTTTTGTGTTATTTGTTGGAATTGATTTGTCATTGATGTCAACCGGTATTGTAGGCTACTGGTAGGGTATGTCAATATTGAAGAAGATTGAACCGACATAAGGTAGTTTGACATATAGGCCTGTCAACCGGTATGAAGGCATTAAAGACAAGCAGGTATTGAGACTGCCAATGACACCACTGGTAAGATTAATATGAGGTTGGTTGTTAGCATGACCAGTTGTAACCAGTATGAAGGTAGGTTGTTTGAATGTGATAACGTTCATGATAAAGAGGCAGAGTGACAAAGAGATCACAAACCATCAGAGGTGAAGTTGAGCTACCGGTGTAGTGTATATTGTTGGATAAAAGCAGGAGAAGGTTTCATCGGTAAAAGCTTGTGCCGATATGTGTTTGTTGAATGTTCAAATATTAAACTGACCCTGTGTCGGTGAGTTGAGTGTATGTTGATGTGATGCCACATGGAGCTGAGGTGGCGAGCATGTAGAGGTTAGTGAAGTTTCCATCGACATGGTTGTTGGAGTAATTAGTTGACATTAAATGAAACGACCACAAATCAGGGGTTAATAACAAATTGTTGTGGCTCGAGGAGGAATGAGTGACAGAGAAAGATCAAGGAGTAGTTGGCACCTGGATCAAAGAAAGGAAATCAGATTACAAGAGGACCTCGAGAAGGATTAACTGGGTCATAAATGAGTCGACAGATTTCAAGGCCAAAAATCATGGTCAGGTTTGCTATTCTTGGCAAACATACCCTGGACAGATGGAAAACACATGATGGCTTATTCCTCCAATGCAGGTGTGCGATCCAAGGTGGATTGGATTTGATTGGATGCAGATTTGGTCGGTAGAAGGAAACCCTAGCCACCATCTGTTTGAATTGGTTTTTGGCGGGAACACTTTAGTTTTAAATATGGCGATCTAAGACAAATAGTGAGGTTGCTAAAGTATGAAGGAGAGAGTGAAATTGTTGTTGGAAAGCCAAAAAGAAAAAAACTTGAAGTGTTTGTAAGTAAAGATTGTACTGGTAAAGAGAAGTAAGATAAACCGGTGTAAGGAACAAACTGACAGAGTGATCATAGAATGCAAAGGTGATAAACTGAAAGAAGTGGTACCTAATAAAGGGAAACCTAGTGTGATTTGAATTCAACAGAATAGAGGGAGAGAAGATTAAGGAGAGTTAGAACTAGCAGGTGTTGGCATTATAACAAACAAAGGGAGAGTGTTGGCATTCCAATTACAATAAGAGATTGTTGGCATTTCAATAAGGATATTGAGAAGGTTGTCGATGATTATGGATATAATTGATTAAGGATGTTTACTATCTTAATATTATTATTTTGTCATTGATGTCAAGAAATTGATTTTCTAATTCAGTATGAGGTTGCCATATCTTAAGAAGTATGTTTTGAAGAGAATTAAGAAGTTGGTAAAAGACATAGAAAGAATATAATGAATAAGGGGAGGAATAATTTATTCAATGGGCAACTATTACCGAGTTAGACAATGATGAGATCATGATGTTTAGATTGTTTTGATATCCTACATATGTTGTTGATTGTAAGGTTAATACTATACTATGTTACCGAGCAAGGAACCTAGTCGGTAAACCCTAAGGAACCTAGTCAGTAAACCCTAAGGTTATTGCTATCGGTTAATGAAGGTGGAATGTCTACCGAGTGAAGTTTAGTATTCACCGAGTTGTAACCGAGTAATAACAAAATGCATTGAATGAATAAAAGTGTTATTTAATGATGGAAGCTGATGAGCTGGTTATGATTAAATGATTAATACAATGTGTATGAAGTTTGTTAAGAATCTATGGCAATTAAATATCGGCAGGAAGATCTACAGCTTAGATTGAACCGCAATACCTTAGCACAAGTTCCAATAAATGTATGCAAGTTCCAAGGCAAGGTAAAACATTTTCAAATTGAAGGATACATTGAACCTGGTCAAGTTTGAAGATCTGATGGCTATGATTGATCATGGGAAATGTGATCAAGGAGATTAAGCAGTTTGCAAATTCTTTATAAATAAGGAATTGTTGATAAACAATGTATGCGGGCAAATGTAAGCACAGGGATGCTACATAGTGATTATTGAGCACAAAAGCTTGAAGACCTATTTGAATAACAGAGTATAGAGCCCAACAGATGGACAAGATAAGTCCTATGACTAGATTGTATTGAGCAAATAAGAATCTGCTTTAGCATTTTTAGATGTGAAGTTGCAGATATATTTGTACTACTTTTATTTTGTGAACTAACAGAAAATCTCTTAACCGAGTCGACTTAATAGTCTTATTTGTAAAACCCTCTAGCAAGGTGACATTTTGAGTGAGTGTTTAAAATCCTTTAACAAGGTCACTTCTAACAAAGTGAAGATCCTAATAGATCTGAGGGAAATCCCTTAACCAGGTCACATCTAGCAATGTGTTTGTAATCTTTAACAGGATTTTCTTTTAACCAAGCATACTCTAGAAGAGTATATTTCTTAGTGGGTCTTAAATCCCACAATGGTTTTTCCCTATTTGGGTTTCCACATTAAATCTGGTGTTATATGTTTTGTGATCTTATCTATTTATGAGTTTGCATGCTTTAATATTTTTTGATAAGGTTACCGAGGTTGAATCTGTTGTTTTTATGGAATTTTAAGTTTGTATGATTCACCCCCCGCTCTCATCTTGTTAGCTTGGCATCTGTACTAAACATTTAGTATCAGAACTATTAGCAGGAAGGCTAAGTTGTAGTGTGTGTTGAGCTAATGCAGACCGGTAAGATAGAAACCGATAGCAAAGATTTTAAAGGTTGCAAAATTTCACTTGTAGAAAGGATCTCATTTGTATATATGAGTTTTTCATATTGTTTACACTGAGTAGGTGTTTAGTGCAGGGGTTGTAGCCTATAAATTGTGTAGGGGTTGGTGCTCCTTTGAGTTGGTACTCATAAATAAGGGGTTGTTGCTCCTTGGGTTGGTGCCATAAAATTTGTAATCAAATCTTTTCATTGTAAGGCTGGATTGGAGCAGAAGATCTCCAACAGCTATTCTCACCGAGGTTTTTCCCACATTGGGTTTTCCTCATACATTTGGTGTAATGTGTTGCATCTTCATGTGTGTGAAATATTAATCCTTTAGTTATTTCTCCTACATACATTGTTTGCATTACTTTGGTAATCGGTCTGCATCTTGTGTATTTCATATTAAACCGGTATAGCTCTGATTAAGTAAAAATGGTTTAAATCACTAATTCACCCCCCTCTCAGTGATCTATTGTGTCCAATAATTGGTATCAGAGCCTAGGTTCCCTATTTTGTCAAAGCATTCTCTAGCTTGGGTAGATCCTATTAAGTGTTCACAATGGCAAGAAATGAATCAACCTCCTCAAAAGACCCTATGTTTTATGGTGTCAACTATGTTTTTTGGAGTAGAAGAACATAAACCTATTTGTCCTCTCTAGGTTGTGATGCATAGATGTCAGCTGTGAATGGGTATACGGTCCCTAGTAATCCTCCTACTGATCCAAATGATAAGAAGGAATATGAGAACAATGCTAAGGCAAAAAGTGATATTCTTATTTGGTTATCTGATAATGAGTTTGTTAAGGTCATGCACCGCTCATCTACCAAAGCAACTTGGGATAAGTTGCAAAAAATATTTGAAGGTGATGCTAAAGTCAAGGAAGCCAAGCTATAGACATTGAGAGATTAGCTTGAGGGTTTGAAGATGAGAGATGAAGAGAAGATTTCTAACTTTCTCCAAAGGATTGATGAAACAACAAACACCATTAGAGGGCATGGAGAAGAAATCAAAGATGAGGTGGTAGTGAAGAAATTACTTAGATCCCTCACACCTAAGTATGATACAAAGGTTTCAACAATAGAACAAGTAAAAGATTTGAAAGTCTTTACAATGGATGAGTTGTATGGTTCCCTAACCACTTATGAAATGAGAACTATCGGTACTAAGGCTGTGAAAAAGGAAGTTGCATTCAAAACATCAAGAAAAAGAAAAGAAGTGTCTGCTCATGATGGAGCCCATGAAGACTCTGATGATAACATGGCAAACTTTGTCAGAAGACTCAAGAAGGGTTCAGGAAAGTACAAAGGCAAGTTGCCCCTGAAATGTTTCAACTATGGAAAGATTGGACATTTTGCTACCAAATGTCCTTATGGTGATAAGAATGAAGATGATCAATTAAGTGGTAATAGATCATATGGTAAGGACGAGAATAAGAATGTCTACCGGTATGGTAGAAGAGGCAACCAAAAGCAGAACAGTCTTTACACACATGAAAATGATACCACTGATGAGGAAAGTGTCTCAGATGACTGTTGTAGCGAAGATGATGTCAGTGCAACCCTTTTTATGGCCCAAGAAGTACCGATACCTAGAAAAGGAGAAGAGGAAGAGCAATAAGGAGAAGTAGATCTTGAAGCAAAGCTCATCAGTGCCTTGAAAGAGCTGAATAAAACAAGAAGAGATCTAAAGAAGGTGAAACAGTCTGCAACTGAAGAATAAGAGATGTTGGAGAAATCTCTTGAAGAGTCCAAGAAAACAATTGTAGATCTAAAAATTCAATTGGAAGAATCCAAGAGGATTTGTGAAGTTACTAGCACCAATTTGAATAAAAAGGAGAAGGAGCATCAGAACCTAGAAGAATAAATTTTCAAGCTTCGAAAGGAAGTAGAGAAAAACAAGGAAGAAATGAAAGTTAGAAGCAAATATGAAGGCAACATCGAAGCTTTAGACAAGATGTTGACAAAACATAAGAAATCAAAGGATGCCGGTGGTTTAGGATTTGAAGAGGGTCAAATTTCAAATAACAAAGACACATCTAGTAAGGAGATATTGTTTACGTCTTCAAATGAAGGTGAAGAGAATAAGACATATGTAGATGTTGTTAAGAGCCATCACACAAATCAGTATACACAATCAATGAACTAGAGACCATACTCAATGCACCAACATGTAAATCTAAGTAGAAATGCAAGAGATGATCATGAAGGATTCACTGGAGTCAGCAACATGAAAGGAAGACCTTCGATGAGGCAGTCATTTGTAGGTTCAAGACAATCTAACCGGTATGTTCCAAACTTTCTTGGTTATTGTCACCGGTGTAATAAGTTTGGTCATAGGATGGTAGACTGTAGGAAAATGAATGTAAACCCCAGTTTTGAGAGTAGAAACTCATTTGCTGCTTTACAAAGTACAAATGTCACTTGCTATAACAACAATGAGTTTGGTCATAAGAGTTATGAGTGTAGGAGAAGTGTGTAGATGTCCTACAAGAATGCTTTAGATACATCTTTCAATGCTAATATAAAATGTTATAAGAGTCAAAATTTTGGTCACATAGCAAGGCATTGTAAGCTGAGAACTGGTGAACAAAAGAAAACTGAATTGGATTAGAAGATAGAGACTAAATCGGAACACAAGATGACAAAAGAGGAGAAGAAAGAGGAGAAACAAGTTTGGATGGAGAAGGAGAAGAACAAGAAAATGTCAAGCTTGATTGTACAGACTGCTCTACATGCTAAAAGGAAGAATTTATGGTTAGTTGATTGTGGTTGATCAAATCACATGACCAAAGACAAGAATTTTTTTATCAAGCTTGATGATTGGAATGGTGGTTTTGTTCATTTTGGTGACAACTCCTCCATCAAGATTAAAGGATGTGGTACATTGAATATTGATTGCAAGCTTAAGGCTCATGATGTGTACTGCATGGAAGGATTGAAGCATAATCCACTAAGTGTAAGTCAGATGTGTGACAAAGGATACACATTCACATTTGACTCTACCAGTTGTCAGATAAGAAAGCAGAGTATCGGTCAGGTTGTGGCAGAAGGAAAGAGAACAAATGGAAATGTCTACAATCTAAAGGAATGTTATGAGTACCAATGCATGATGGGATAAGTTTATGAAAGCTGGTTGTGGCACTGGAGATTAGGTCATCTGAACTTTGACAATTTGGTGAAGATAAGCAAGAACCGGTATGTAAGAAACATTTCACAAATAACTAAACCAACAAGTAATTTTTGTGATGAATGTATCAGAGGCAAGCAAATAAGAGTAAGTTGCAAAAAAAAAGAGTACAATACCTCAAGGCCTCTAGAATTAGTACATACAAATTTGTGTGGGCCATCAAGGGCAAGGGCTCTGATCGGTGAGAGATACTTCATGATGTTCATTGATGACTAGTCAAGGATGACTTGGGTGACATTTTTGCATGAAAAATCACAGGAATTTGAAAGATTCAATATTTTTAGAAGGATGGTTGAAAATGACAATGGACACTGGTTAAAATGTTTAAGATCAGACCAGGGTAGATAATATTCTTCAAATGAGTTTATTGACTACTGTGAGAAACATGAAATCCAGAGATAGTATTCAGCTGCAAGAACACCACAACAAAATGGTGTGGCAGAAAGAAAGAATAGGACAGTAAAGGAAATGGCTAGAACAATGTTAAATGAGGCTAGCATACTAGATACATATTGGAAGGAAGAAATTCATACTACTATCTATACATTAAATTGGGTACCGTTAAGAGTAAACAATAGAATGACTCCCTATGAGTTATGGTACAACTATAAACCATCACTCAAGCATTTTAGAGTGTTTGGAAGTAAGTGCTTCATCAAGAGAGATGCAGATGGATTAGGAAGTTTTGATTCTAGAAGTGATGAAGGAATATTTTTGGGTTACTCAACCAAGAGTAAAGCCTACAAATGATAAAATAAGAATTTGAGAAAAATGGTTGATAGTATAAGTATGAGAATAGATGAAGACCTACACAAGAAAGAATCTGCACTAGCACCCTATATTGATGTTTCAGATGATGAGCATGAAGATCAATCTAAAAATGGACCAGTAGAGGAAGCACCAAGCAAGAACTCCAACCGGTATGTGCAAAAGAACCCTCTGGAAGAACATAACATAGGATATAAAAATGAAGGTGTGCAAACCAAAAGAAGACTAGCCCAGAATGATGAGCAAGTAAATTTCTGCCTCATAACAGAACTTGAACCCAAAACTTTTGATGAAGCTAGCAAAAGTGAGAAATGGGTAGATGCCATGGATGAAGAGTTGACACAAATTGAGAAGAATCAAACATGGGAACTTGTTCCTAGACTGACAGACAAGAATGTTATAGGTACCAAGTGGGTCTACCAGAATAAGATGAATGAAGAAGACAAGGTAATCTGACATAAAGCAAGGTTAGTTTGAAAAGGGTATGCTCAAGTGGAAGGTATTGACTTCGAAGAAACCTTTGCACCGGTTGCTAGGTTAGAGGTAATAAGAATGTTTTTAGCTTTCTCTACCTACAAAGGTTACAAGGCCTACCAAATGGACGTCAAATCTGCCTTTTTGAATGGTAACCTTGAAGAAGAGGTATATATGGAACAACTAGAGGGTTATCTTTTACATGATGATGAAAGTTTTGTATGCCGGTTGAAGAAAGCCTTGTATGATTTGAAGCAGGTTCGCAGAGCATGGTATTCCCGATTGGATAAATACTTGAAGGAGCAAGGGTTCCATAAAGGTAATGTAGATAGTAACTTGTATGTCAAGGTAAATGGAGATCACATGGCTATACTGGTTGTATATATGGATGATATTATCTTTGGTGGAGACAAGGACATCACGTGCAAGGAATTTGTAGATCAAATGAAGACAAAATTTGAGATGTCTATGCTAGGTGAGTTGTTCTATATTCTTGGTTTGCAGATCTCACAACAGGAGAAAGGAATTTTCATCTCCCAAACCACATATGTGAAAGACATGTTGAAGAAATTTTAAATGGAGGACAACAAACCGGTAAGTACCCCCATGGTTACTGGTTGTAAGTTGAGAAAACTAGATGAGTCATTGGAAGTTGAGCAAACATTGTATAGATCTATGATTGGTAGTCTGTTATATTTAACAATATCTAGACCAGACATTGTACAAGTTGTTTTCATGGTAGCAAGATTCCAAGATGCTCCTAAATAGTCTCACCTAAATGCAGTCAGAAGAATCTTCAGGTATTTGCAAGGAACTATCAGTTATGGCCTATGGTATCCAAAGAAAGGAGACTTCTATTTGCAGGCTTGTATTGATGTAGATTGGGTAGAAAGTATTGATGACCAGAAAAACACAAGTGGAGGTTCTTTCTACTTAGGAGACTGGTTAGTATCATGGCACAACAAGAAGCAAGACTCATTGTCATTATCCACTACCAAGGCTGAATATATAGTTGCTGCTACTTGTTGCTCACAAGTGCTATGGATGAAGCAGACATTAAAGGACATATAGGTGGAGATACCAAATTCTATTCCAATCCGGTGTGATAACTCAAGTGTAATCAACACATCCAAGAATCCAATAATGCACTCAAGAACAAAACACATTGCAATCAAGTATCACTTCTTGAGGGATAAGGTAGTAGACAAGGAGGTCATTGTTGAATATGTTCCCACTAGTGAGCAGATTGCTGACATATTTACCAAGCCACTTCCTTTGGGCCCATTTGAGTACTTAAGGAAAAAGATGGGAGTAGTCCCACCATCCGATAACACTCAAATATGTAGGATGATGTATAGTTCAGGGGGAGTCACCAAATTTTGCTATCGTATGACTCTTGAATCATGAAGCATGGACATAGGGGAAGAATGTGTCCTAACTAGATGAAGAAAAGGGAGGTATTCTTGGTATCTGAGATTATTGGTGTTAGACTAAGGTTCCCTTTTCCATTGATGTCAAAGGGGGAGAGCAACCAGAATAGATAATGTTGACATCAATACCAAAGAGGGAGATTGTTGGTATTGAGTTGTCATTGATGTCAACCGGTATTGCAAGCTACCGGTAGGGTATGTCAATATTGAAGAAGATTGAATCGACATGAGGTAGTTTGACATATAGGCCTATCAACCGGTATGAAGGCATAGAAGACAAGTAGGTATTGAGACTATTAGTGACACCACTAATAAGAAGTAATATGAGGTTGGTTGTTGGCATGACTAGTTGTAATCGGTATGAAGGTTGGTTGTTTGAATGTGATAATGTTCATGATAAAGAGGCAGAGTGACAAAGAGATCACAAACCACCAGAGGTGAAGTTGAGCTACTAGTGTAGTGTATATTGTTGGAGAGAAGCAGGAGAAGGTTTCACTAGTAAGGGCTTGTGCCGATATGAGTTTGTTGAATGTTCAAAGATTAAACTGACCCCATGTCAGTGAGATGAGTGTATGTTGATGTGATGCCACATGGAGCTGAGGTGGAGAGCATGCAGAGGTCGATGAAGTTTCCATTGAGATGGTTGTTAGAGCAGTCAGTCAACATTAAATGAAACAACCACAAATCATAGGTCGATAACAAATTGTTGCAACTCGAGGAGGAATGAATGACAAAGAAAGATCAAGGAGTAGTTGGCGCCTAGATCGAAGAAAGGAAATTAGATTGCAAGAGGACCTCAAGAAGGAAACAACTGGGTCATAAATGAGTCAATAGATTTCAAGGCCGGAAATCATGGTCGAGTTTTCTATTCTTGGCAAACATATCCTGGATAGATGGAAAACACGTGGTGGCTTATTCCTCCAATTTAGGTGTGTGATCCAAGGTGGATTGGATTTGTTTGGATGCATATTTGGTCGGTAGAAGGAAACCTTAGCCACCCTCTATCTGAATTGTTTTTTGGCGGGAAAACTTCAGTTTCAAATATGGCGATGTAAGACAGATATTGAGGTTGCTAAAGTGTGAAGGAGAGAGTGAAATTGTTGTCAGAGAGCCAAAAAGAAAAACACTTGAAGTGTTTGTGAGTAAAGATTGTACCGGTAAGGAGAAGTAGGATAAACCAGTGTAAGGAACAAACTAATAGAGTGAGCATAGAATGCAGAGGTGACAAACTAAAAGAAGCAGTACCTTATAAAGGGCAACCTAGTATGATTTGAATTCAACAAAATAGAGGGAGAGAAGATTAAGGAGAGTTAGAACCAGAAGGAAGGCTAAGTTGTAGTGTGTGTTGAGCTGAAACAAACTGGTAAGATAGAAACTAATAGTGAAAAGCTTTTAAAGGTTGCAAAATTTCACTTGCAGTAATGATCTCATTTGTATATCTGAGTTTTTGATATCGTTTACACTAAGTTGGTGTTTAGTGCAGGGGTTGTAGCTCCTTTAGGTTGTGGCCTATAAATTGTGTAGGGGTTGGTGCTCCTTTGAGTTGGTACTCATAAATTAGGGGTTGTCACTCCTTGGGTCGATACCCTAAAATTTGTAATAGGATCTTTTCATTGTGAGGTTGGATTGGAGCAGAATATTTTCAGCAGTGATTCTCACCGAGGTTATTTCCACATTGGGTTTTCCTCGTACATCTGGTGTTATGTGTTGCATCTTCATGTGTGTGAAGTGTTAATCCTTTAGTTATTTCTCCTGCATACAATGTTTGCATTACTTTGGTAATCAGTCTACATCTTGTGTATTTCATGTTAAACCGATATAGCTTCGATTAAGTAAAAATTGTTTAAATCACTTATTCACCCCCCTCTCAGTGATCCATTGTGTCCAACATTATTGTGATTCTTGGTTGATTTGTTGCATACTATAGTATTCTTTCTTATGAATGTTGTTTATGGGAGTCAAGACCAAACTCACCCTTGGGAGGGCAGAGTAGTCTTGGGGTCAAGGGAGTATGACAGTCATAGGGTGTAGAGTCTCTCTTCCAAGAAGAGAGGGAAACAAGGATCTGGGATCCTTGCTGCATTTTTTTTAAAAAATTGGGGGTCATAAGGGAGGATTTGGATTGAAAGCCTTAGGGGGTCATAAGGGATTTTTATGGTCATGAAAGACCAAGTTTGGAAGGAGGTTTTTGGCCTTGTGATGGCTATGGTTATTATAATATACTTGTAGATCTCCCCATGTCTAGTCCATCTTCACCCCTTTTTGAAAATGCCATTTTATGACTATGTGTTAAGCTTGGGTTGGGAGTTTTTGTGTTGAATGTTTCCTCTATGTATTTGGGAAACTGTATGTGTGTTAAAGTTTGTTTGTAACCTATTTGGCACCTAGTTCTCCCAAGCTCGGGGGTGGCCTCTCTTAGGCCTAGGCTGGGAGGTGAGCCTCCATGGTCACAACCAAAAGAGTTATTTTATTTTTAGGTTTGCATATTGGTTGTAGAAGATGAAAGAAAAAGAATTTCATGATTATTTTAGATTATGCTTATTTTCATGTGACCAGTGAAATCTGGAAAAAGATTGTAGAGGGAAAGAAACTTATGTATTTTACTTTCCTACTATTGAGTTTTTTTTTAAAGTATGTGAAAAGAATGTATTTGTTCCTTTAGGTTTATTTATTTAGTAGCAAAGAAAAAGAGACGAGAAATGTGTAGTTAAGTCTGTTGTAATCTTTATTTGATAAAAAACAAAGTTGGAAAAAGATTTTCCTTTTAAATGGCATTGAGTTATTATCTTCATATTTAAGTTAATGAAACTATGCAATCCCTAAACTAGTATTGCATTATTTACATTCTGTTATAATCTCATAGTTAGTTTTTATTCCTAAATGATTATTTCAAAGTCCACTTGAAAGGGGAAAAGAAAAGTTCATAAATCTGCATCTTTCATTAAAGCCTTAATGAGTGTTAGCATGAGATTAATCTTTATTTAAGTCTGTTCCTAAACCTAGGTAGTGTTCTGCATTTTAATAGGTAAAAAAAGTTATTCTTACAAAAATAAAGGAAGAGTTTCATTTTGTTTACAACATTTACATTTGTATCAATGCAGAAATATAGCTTGCTTTGGAAAAATATATAGTAGTTAGATTAAATCCATGGTTAAGAAAAAACTATTACAATAATAGTAAATGAAATGATATTTTAAATCTACTTATTATCTATATAAAAAAAACTCAGATTTAAACGTCATGATAGCATTTTATATACTCTTATGTATATAAATACATATATACATAAAGGAGCCAACTAAAAATGTCTCATTAATTCTACACTAATTATTCACCTATTTAATTAAATAATTTTTTAATTATTTGATTAAACTAACTATTTCTTTTGATCATGACCCTTCAACACTCCTAGTTATTGAATTTATATCATTTTACCATTTAATCAATTAACCCTATCTCAATTAGCAATTAAATATCAATTATTTGATTAATTATGACATTTTCCTTAGTTAAATAATCTTTATTATTTAATTAATTCAATCTCCTAAGTTTAAATAATTTCATTTAAATTATTTAAATTAATTAATTAAAATTCCTCCAATTCCCCAAATTATAATTCCAATTAATTTAATATAATTTCATTTCATTTTCCCCCAAATTTGAATTTCACTTTATTTCAATTAATTTCACATTTCCAAATTCATTTCTCACCCAATCTGAATTTCAGTTAATTTCTTGTGCATTTCAACATTCGAATGACCAGATTCAAATTCAAATTGAAAATGAAAATCAAATTCAATTTCAAAATCCTACATCACATGCTAAAATCAGAACTGATTGATCAAATTAGTTAACTCATCAATCTCCCATTTTCACTCAAAATCAACTTTTTATGACTAATCAATCATTTCAATCTTC